>NC_067162.1:5786846-6039220 GCF_903995435.1 Acomys russatus
AACCTTATGACTTCCAATGACACAACTTTCTATAGTGTCATTATTAATTCTAGGCATGTTTTCAGGCTCATTTGGATTTTCTGCACAAAAACTGCCTTTGATGAAAGTATCAGATAATTTGAAACTACAGGAGGAAAAAGTAGTGATTGTCCTTCGACATGTTGTACAAGCGACGACTTTCTGAGTAGAACTCAGAGAACATAGGCAATAAGACCAACTTCCTGCTGCTCAGAAGAAGAGACCCTCAACTCAATACCAAGGCAGAGAAAAATCTTTTGCCAGCCGCACCTTGAACAGAGAATTAATATCTAGACTATAGAAAGAACTGAAAGAAAACAAACAACCCAATCATTTTCTCTTTTAAACATGCTCTCTTTGTATATGTATATGCGTATATATATGTATATATATAAGCGTGTATGCATGTGTATGTATTTTGTGTCCACACATGGACTAAGTGCTAAGGTTTAAACCTACATGCTCATATATGGCCAATATTCTACCACCATCCTATACCCTCAGTCCCCACTTCCACATTATTGGAATTTTCTTTCTTTTTCTTTAAATCATGCTTACGTTTTTTGTTCTTTTCTTTTTTTTTCCTCTCTTCTCTTCTCTTCTTTTCTTGAGTAAGGTTCTCATTATGTAGTCCTGATTGGCTGGAACTTGCCATATAGACCAAGCTAAACTTTCCTTTGCCTCCTGAGAGCTAAGATAAAAGTCATGTGCTACCATGCCTGGCTTAAATTACGCATCACTTTTATAATTAAAATTTAATTCAGCAGTAATCAAAAGAGTTGATGTATTAATAATAAAGCCCTTTGCCCGCTCCTTTTGGCGGTTTCTGATTGTTTCCCTTCCTCTCATAAAGAGACGATGCCTCTTTGTTAGTATAAGACACGCAATACAAATAAATGTGTTCCCAATAGCCTTGTACTGACTGCTTCGTTAGTTTTAATTCTCCCTTGTCCCTTTCCAGTCACCTCCTAGGCCCCACCTACTCCGGCCTCCACCCCATCTGACCCTCTGAGCAGAAATCTAAGGAGGCTTCCAAAACCCTGTATGCCCTGCATTCTCGTTTCAACTTCCTTTAACCCATGTACTCATCACCACGCTCACCCATCCCCAGCTCTGTTCACCCATGCTAGCCTTCTCACACCATTCCATACCACAGGTATTTCATACTGAGAGTTTGTTCTGTCTAAACCACCTTGTACAATTCAAAACCTGCATGACAGAAGCCTCCCTCCCCCACTGGACTGAATATAAAGTGTGGGCGGGAGGGGCAGCAATTGGAGAGCACAGAGACTTTTTTTTTCTTTTTTTTTTTTTTATTAATTTATTCTTGTTACATCTCAATGTTTATCCCATCCCTTGTATCCTCCCATTCCTCCCCCCCCCCCATTTTCCCATTATTCCCCTTCCCCTATTGACTGTTCCTGAGGGGGATCACCTCCCCCTATATATTCTCATAGGATATCAAGTCTCTTCTTGGCTACCTGCTGTCCTTCCTCTGAGTGCCACCAGGTCTCCCCCTCCAGGGACAAGAGATGTTGTTTTTAATGATCAATAATGAAACATACATTTGCTTTAAGGATGACTTTTATTTTCCCTGCATTTCCCCTAATATTTTGAAGTGCTCGCACTTAAATTAAAAGCGCAGAGCATTGTGGTGCCTATTTGGCCTCCTAGCTAGAGACTTAGCATGCCTAAGTTCTATTCCCAAGCCCCCGAGTTTTTCTGAGTGTTTTGCAGCTCTCCACTTGATGAACTCTTGGGTGACCTTGTTGCAGCATTATAGGCAGCGTATAAAGGAGATTTTTTTTTCAATTACAACAGCAGCAAATGTTAAAATAACAGTGAGAGGCCATCAGCTTGCACACAGCTGTTCCCACGCACATCAACATCCGTGCCTCATTGGGCACTCACAAAGGATGGTGGCAGGTAAAGCAGCTCTACCGTGTGAGCAGAGCCAACACAGTGCTCCTCGGCTGCCCTAAGAGGGCGTGATGCCTGCTGACACCTGTTGAGATGGCAGAGTCAAATTGCCTCAAACCCTGAATGTAAAATGAGCCTGTGAATACTTTAGATAGCAGTGACTGACCAACTTTGCATAGCACCAATAAAATACACCACATGGAAGAAAATAGCCTACCCAGCCTCGCAAGCAAGGCTCTTCTACATCCTACATCCAGCTTGCTCTCCTCCCTTAGCTCCCCCTCCTTCCCAACCATCCTAGTCCTCCCTCGAATTCTAGCGCATTAAGGTAAGTTTTAACTAGTTCACTTTAGAAAATGAAGCTGCGGCAAATAAGCAAATACTGAATTCGTTTAACCGTGGCCACACAAAGGCCGTCACCTTTGAGCCCTGCACATGTGCAAAGACCCTGGAGAATGCCCATGTGGTCACATGCAACTCTTTTTTTTTTAAACCAAAGAGGAACATCTGGATGCTGTCGTTGTAGAGCATAGCACGGTCTTTTCATATTAGGTTTCCATTAACTATTTTCTGTAGTCATTTTTAGAAATATACATAAGTGTCCACTATTTCTTTCATGACAGACTGACATAATTTTGCAGTTTTGAACACTTAGGTTGTTGTAGAAACCCACCTATTCTCAGTAAAAACAAATGTCCTAGCTGTTAAATCTTTGATTTTTCTTAAATAAATTCCTGTAAGTAGCCCTCTCTGGATAAAGGAAACGAGAGAGCCATCAAGGCTTTTAACTGTGATTTTCCAAACCATGCCAATGAAGCAGAATCACACGCGGCCCCGGTGGCATTCGACAGTCACTGACTACTCCAGTCAAACAGTGAGCTTCCAGACTCAAATTGTGGTATAAGGAAAGGACCCCTCCACCCCCCAAACACCCATGTGACTTCTCTCTTGCCGTACGACGCCCTTGGCACCTTTTGCTCACTTGTCATTCCCGGACTCTCAGCCCAGAGAATGAACTAGAAAGAATGCAGAACCGTATAGACTCAGGTTCTCAAAAGTCAAGAGCTATTTATTAAGCAATCTGATAGATGTGTTTTTACTTGTAGCCTAGATTTAGAGAATTTGTCTTTCCTTGTGTGGAGTTGTTTATGGTGTGGCTGAGCTCATGTGTGTGTGTGTGTGTGTGTGTGTTGCTATTTTGCTATGGTTGTGAAATTTTTCATTGATGGCCATATGTGTCTTACTTTTGTATGAATGCACTTTATGAAATTCTTAAGATCAATGGTTTAACCAGTGGCACCTCGAAGATTGGATAGAGCGATACTATTGTTAAGGCTCAGCCTCTTCTGCTAAAGCACATAGTGACACTGAATTATCCTTTTATACCATCCAGGACTAGGTGGCAAGGCTTCTAATAAACACATATGATAGCACCAAGCTCATTGATGAGATAACTCCCTCTGCCCTCAATTTTGCTTTGTGATCTGCGCAATGAGTTTCATACCATTCGGCCATGAATTTCACCCAAAATTTGTTCTCTCTTTTTGCATACAATTAATGCATGTGCATCTTGCTTTGAAGCACATTTTCAAACAAAGAAAGCAAGCAGATAGAATCACAGCAGCTCTCTCCATCTCTCTTCAGGGATAACTGGAAACCTGTTAAAAGCATTAAGTCCACTAAGGAACAGATCCACCTAAGCCATCCACTTAGAAAATGGCCAGTTAGTTAACAAACGTGTCCAACCAAGAGTCTAGGAGGAAACACGTGACAAATAGTCCCAACAACTACTGTGAAAATCACATTTGCAAGTATTATTACTGCTCCTTTGAGCACTCCCAATTCCGTTCAAATCTTTACCAGAAGAAACTTTGTCCCACTCTCCCACACGCTCACCCCCTCCACCTCACCTTCCAGAGCATGCTTTCTCCACATGTTGGCTGCTGCTGCCTGTGGACTCTCAGTAGGAGGGGATTGATGCTTTGAGGGGGGAAGGAAGGCAGGAAGGGAAGGATGAAGGAAGAGAGGAGGGAGGGGGAGGGGAGGGAGGGAGGAAGGGAGGGAACGAGGGAGGGAGGGACAGAATAACTTCCCAGCTGTGAGAATCCTTTCAACCAGACTGTAAGTGAATAACCCTCTCTTGAAGGCTCATTCAAATGGGAGAAGTTGCTACATAGACAGCAGCCCTCTCCTCCTCCACACCTGATTCATAGAATTCTCTTTGTCAACTGCAGTTTCTAGCCAGCTTACCTTTAAGTTACTATACATATCACATTTCTTTCCTTGTAATTTTTTTTAGAGGTCATGCCTAGTTGCTCCAAGTGGCAAAGAACAAGAAATCTGATTTTTATGAGTTACAATCCAGCTGGAGTTTTGCCATGAAAAGATCCCACACTACCTATGATGGCTTTCATTGTAACTTGACTCAGTCCATAATCACCTGAGAAGAGTGTACAGATGAGGGGCTGTGAGGCTGGCCTGAGGGCCTGTCTATAAGAGTTTTTCTTTCTTTTTAAGATTTTAATTTTAATCACATGAACATTTTGTTGGCATGTATGCACCAGGTGCATGCCTGGTAGCTTTGAGTGTCAGGAAAGTGTGTCGTGTCCTCTAAACCTATTTATAGTATTTTTTTGAGCCACCCTGTGGGTTCTAGAACCTAAGCTCTGGTCTTTTGTAAGAATAACAAAGTGATATAATCAATGAGCCAGCATCTCTCCAGCCTTGGTTTTTCTTAACTTTATTAACTGATGTGGGATACTCTAAGTGGAGAGAGCATTATTTCCTGGGGTTTGCTTCTTGGAGTGTGTGAGAGTGGCGAAGGGGAACTCACGTGAACGGGCATGATCTCCTCCCAGGGACAGCCTGGTACCTGGAACTGCAAACTAAAGTAACTTCTTTCTCCTCTAATTTTTTTTTTCCAGGCTACTAAATCACAGCAACAGTAAAGAAGTGAGGACACCAACTATGGCACAAGTCACAGCCATATCTTATATGGAATGGCAGCAAATTCACATGTGTTCTCAAGGCCCTCCCCTCCCTCAGCCTGAAGTGTTTTTTGTTTGTCTGGTTGGTTGGTTGGTTTTGGTTTTTCCACACAGGGTTTCCCTGTGTAGCCCTGGCTGTCCTGGACTCACTTTATAGACCAGGCTGGCCTCGAACTCACAGAGATCTACCTGCCTCTGCCTCCCAAGTGCTGGGATTAAAGGTGTGCGCCACCACCCCCCACCCCCCACCCCTCACCCCCGGCATCAGCCTGGAGTTCCACATCAGTTATTGACAGAGTGACAGTGATGATGGAAGGCATCCATCCTCTTTGGAAGCCAAATGAGGAAGGAAGCAGTGGAATTTTCTACCCCCGTCTTCAGGACCAGCAGGGCGGAGCAGACAGACTCTCTCTGGGGGAAATTTCACTGGCGTTCTCTCCCAGTTCAGCTCTTCTTTATCTGGCAGCACTGAGCATCTTTTGGACTCGCTCTTTATTGACCTCATGATTTGAATCGCACCTGTTTGAGATTAGGGGACTTGACAGAGTTGAAGGAGAGATGGTGCTTGGACGTGGGGTTGGTCAGGAACGCAAAGACAGCAGATATCCTGCCTCAGCGAGTGGTGTGCATACCGTGTGACCTGAGAGATTCAACACAATCGTCTGAGAGGAAACTTCCTTACCGGAAACAATACAGCGTTGACAAGCTTGTGGCCACCCTATCTCCTGGAAGACTTTCCTTCCAGTATTTGAAGCTCACCAAATAAAATGGTCCAGTAGAAACCAGGACACATGTTACACTTGAGGTCCCTTTTTACCCCTTTAGTCAATGCCAAGGCTGCAACCTAGGCCCATCTATCTCATTAAACTGACTTTGCTACTATACCTTGCACTGCCCACGATGGAGCCATCACTCACGGACTACGTCACCCCTGGAGTGCTTCGCTCTGATAACGTATGGCTCTAATATATCTGCTGCTTTAATGATATATTGGTGTAATACATTATCAGGGCAAGGACAGCAGGGGGTTACAGTATGAGAAGAATGGTGCCATTCAGAAAATGAAGGCCTTAAGAGCAGGCTCATTAGAATTACAGGGTAATAGCCAACATATGCAAGTCTGAAAACTATAATTTTGCTCTGTTTTCTGCCGCTAAATAAACACCTCCCTGGGTCATCTCCCCAGCACGCCCATTCAGGGGCGGGTGTCCCTAAGACACTAACTGCTGCGTAGTTTATAAACTTTTTACGCACACTAACCCTGCCTCCGGTGAACCAGGGGTCATTGTATCCAGTTGCATTGCCTTCATTACAAAGTCCTCCTGATTTAGCCCCAAGTATAGGAAGCCAAGTCACATTGACCTCTGGACAGTCGGAGCCCCATATCATCTCTCATTACAATAATCTGAACTCCAGTCGTTGCTCAACATTAATTATTGCCAAGGCGATAACATTTTCTTGCTACTTGACAGTTGACCTTCATCCTATCATTAACCTTAGGTCAATTTCATCCCAACCTCCACTCTCAGCACTGCACAAACAATTTATTTTCTCATTTTTTTTTTCAACCGCACAAAGACAAACAATGTCAGACTGCCGCACACTGTGATGATTAAACGGTTTTAAAGACATTCAAACATCAAAGTTTAGAAAACACCAAACAATGGGAAGCCGGGAAACAAGATGTCATCAGGGTTAAATTACTGGAGGAGTGTTATTTAAGGAAGGACTCGGGATGCGGAAGGACAGGAGTCAAAACACGCTGCATTTTAGGATTTTTTTTCTACGCAATCCAGGATTTATAGGTAGCATCTGCTATAGACTCTCCACTAAAGTATAGAATTCTATACGTTCAGTGCTCTATAAGCCCTGAGAATAAAATCCAGATCATCTTAACCCCCTATAAGATTTTTGTTTCTTCCTAGAAATCAAAAGTATAAACTTCTAGGGGAAGGGAAGCTGGGATTCCTGCTGTGAAATTTATTTGGTGTTTTCTATTCTTCTTGACCTTGTGCTTATATGAAATGCCAGAAATAACAGCTTGACACAGCGAGGCTGTTGAAACAACGGTGCTTAACGTGGTGAACCGAAGAGAAAGCCAGCCTTGTAAACATAATCACGTCCGATTGCAAGTTCAAGAAATGCTTCGCAGAACCGTGTTGATCTTTCGCTGCTAAGTATAAAGCCCAAGAAAGCATTCATTAAAATAATCAAGAAAATAAGAATTTTCATAAACAAAAATCTGTTTTTATATTCACGTGTATGATGTTAGATTGAACAATGATTAAATCAAGTGAGCAACAAATATGATAACTCAAAAAGAAAAAGCCCTATAGCTTTGTGCTCTAATAAGCCTTTATTTGGATTTAATTATGGATGAGCTTTACCAAGCAGTTAAGAGAAAATGTAATGTCGTCTTTTACAATTTTATATTGTAACAAAGTCATGGCATTAAATATAGACATTTAATTACTTCCCAAGCTAAACACTAGCACTCCTCCTCGGTCCCTTCCTGTGCCCACCACAAAGGAAAAACTGAAACACCTCTCTCTTAGCAAGAAAAATTAAGATATTTACCTTTTCCAAAACAAAGAGTGGAAAGATGTGACACATAGCTTTGGAGAAATTGATTATTTATCTGTGTAATCTTCCATTTTGTCCAACTGCCCAGCCCACGCCCATGAAGAACACGAGGGTGCGGATACTCTATTTGCACAATGCACTGAACAGTAAGCAACTTCCAGAGCACCTCAGCTTCACTCCACGCCTCAGAGTGGTTCCCAGGGGGAGTGGAGAGTCACCCTCCATCTTCACGACACTGAGATCCTCCTGGCCTGAGTGTGTGTACTAATGCCAGCTGCTTTCTCACTTCCAGGAAAGCACAAGGACCAGGGGTGAGATGAAAGTCCCTTTTTGTTAGGAATTGACTGTAAACTCAGGTGGGCAGCGGGAAGTCTCGCGGCCATCCTGGCAGGCCAGCGTTCTGTGTCACGACCCCACAGCCAAGCCTCCTGTGTTCCGTGGGAACCAGAGATACAAGGACAGAAGGTCAAAGCTTCTCGGAACCCTGAGCAGTCTGGCACAGGCAGATAAGCCCACAGTTACTCCTTAGACTTAGGGGGGAAAGGGACTTTACGTATGCACACCTCGATCTGGCCTGGGACCAGAGGAGTCACCTTGTCACTCTATCACCAAGTCCTAGAAAATACATCTTTTGGCAGGAAACCTTGAAAGACAAGTTGACTTGTGCTATGAGAGCTAAGTACAAACAGGACCACACAAGCCCATCTTGGTGAAGACTTTTGTCAGGTGCCAACTTTAAAACTTCATCGTTAGTGCCCCCCAAACACGCAAAATCACTGTCTTCTTCACTTTTCTCCATCCCCTTCAATTTTCCTCATCCCCCCCGGCTCAAAACTTCCTTTTCTGCAGCACACAAGGAGAAGATTCTCTGTAAGCAAAGAAGGCACACATTTGACACCTGCAAGTGACCTTCAGTAGTGTAAAACTGGAAAACCGGCTGGAGGTTTTGTTGTTCGGTGTGCTTGTTTTGTCAACTTGCCACAAGCTAGGGTCATCTAAGAAGAGGGAAACCTCCGTTGAGAAAATGTCCCCATAAGATTTGCCCGTAGCCAAGACTGTGGAGACATTTTCTTGATTATTGATATAAGCAAGCCAGCCCCGCTGTGGGTCAGGTGGTCCCGAGTCGTGTAAGAAAGCAGGCTGAGCAAGCCATGACGAGCTGATTGGTATGTGGTATCCTCCCTGGCTCCACCCCAGTTCTTGCTTCCAGGTTCTTTCCTTGCGTGAGCTCCTACTCCCCCTTCCCTGAGTGATGGACTATCGCCTGCACATGTCAGACTGCCTTCTTTTGGTCAACGTCTTGTCACAGCAACAGTGAGCAAACTAAGTCGTTAGGACACTGTTTAAGGTGGCTCAAGCCAGCCTGCCAACTGCGGCCAGTGCAGCTCACTGCAGAAGTTGTGTAGAGATCTCAGAAGCTTAACAAAAATTGTAAAGTCAGTGTGAATAAATATTTACATAGAGATGACGTGCATAAACAGTGGAGCTTTTTTGAGTCATAAAGTAGAACAAAATTATATTATTGCAGGAAAATGGATGGGACTGGAGATGACCATGTTAAGAGAAATAAGCCAGACTAAGCAAGAAATGTTATGCTTCTTCTCATTATTTGGAATCTAGCCTTTAAAAAAAAAGACCTAAAGATAGAGTGGAGACTATTGTGCAGAGGAATGGGGTCATCAGAAGAGGGAGAGAAGACATAAGAAGCTAATTGGGGACAGGGGACAGGGACAATACATCATGCACATGCAAGTAGGTCCTTGTAATATAAGTGGAAGTGAGCATGGGGAAAGGTGAGTTCTTATGCCTGGAACATTGCAAACATGTCATGCCACAAATCCTCTCCCTAGCTGTGTCAAAGGGTCAGCGCAGAAGCTGCGTGTTGTGCAGTGAGCAAGGCAATGCCCTCTGCTTGTAGATGGTGCTGAGCTGAGCCAGACCCAAAATATTGCTGGGATGGAAATCGTGCTCTAGAGTGGATGGCATAAACCCCACATTGCTCACTCAGCCGTGTCCTCTCCTACTTTCCGTCTTCACGTCCGAGTTCTCAGGCTCTGAACTCACAGGCCGGCTTGAGCCCAAAGCTCCGTTATCAAAGCCTATGTTCAGTCGCGCAGATCCTTTGTGTGCGTTTGGACCTGTTCTCCGAGGCATTCTCACCACTCAACATAAACCTGGCAGGCCACGCACAGTGACGCAAGTCACCCTGAAGAGTGTGGAAGAGTTTCCTATAAAGGAACGGATATGGGACCAGGCATGGTGGCACACACCTGTAATCCCAGCCTTCAGGGAGGTAGAGGCAGGTGGACCACTGTGAGCTTGAGGCTGGCTTGGTCTACAAAGTGAGTTCAGGATAGCCAAGGTTACACAGAGAAACCCTGTCTCAAAGCAAATAAACAAACAAACCAACAAACCAACAAACCAAATATGGTGTAGTCTAATCTTCCTGCAGGGTTCTAGAAGGCCGACAATGGAGCACTCTCAAAGAAGCCTAAACCACATTCAGGATAAAGTTCTGAACACATTCAAGTCCCTCATACATTTCCCAGGTTGTTTCTTAAAAGGACTCCGACAACTGACCTTCCTAAAGCACAGCAAAGATCTTTGCTCAGTGCATGTAGTCAGTTCTGTGTAACTATCTGTATCACACATGTCACGTACTACACCCCCTGGGGGGGGTCATGGCTCTACCTCTCTTCCATAGATGGCAGAGTTATCTGGAAGATGGGCAACTTGAGGCTGGAGCATTGTGCTTAAAGCAACGGGCATGCGTTAGAGGAAAGGAGTCAATGATCTGGGTCGCATTCATGTCTCTCTTTTTACTTAAATTTATAAGTCAACAGATGGGAAAAGCTCCCACCACACCCTGTTCTCCTGCCATGATGATCCGTGGCTTCCCTTCCATGTGAAATGACCCTGGCTCCCCCGCAGCCTGTGATGTGAGCCTGTGTTTATTAGGCAGCACAAATCCCACAGCCAAGCTTGATGGGACATAGAGGGTTAACCGTGCTAATCAGCTAACCCGGGCTGAGCTGCTCACTGCTCTCAGAAGACTTTAGGAACATATCCATTCATAAAGAACAGTCATACGGAGACCAGCGTCTATCCTGTGAAAGTCAAAAGCTGCAATTATGGAGGTGCAAAGATTCTATTTCTTTGTTAGTGTGTCTGTTTAGTATTTGGGGGTCACTACATAGTTCATCTGAAGCTTGCTGTATAGTCCAGGCTGCTTCAGACTTCTGGGCTACCTGCCTCTGCCTCCTGGGCACTAGGATCGTAGGTGTGCCTCACCTTACCTGTTGCTTTTCCATGTTTTTAATACAAGAGCTGAGTAATTTGAGGACAAAACTCTTCCTATTCATATTTTAAAAGGAATTCTCCTTGTACTCCTCCTGCCCCTCCTCCCCTTCCTCCTCCCCCTCCTGCCCCTCCTCCCCCTCCTCCCCCTCCTCCTCCCCCTCCTCCTCCCCCTCCTCCCCCTCCTCCCCCCTCCTCCCCCTCCTCCCCCTCCTCCCCCTCCTCCCCCCCCTCCTCCCCCTCCTCCCCCTCCTCCTCCTCCCCTCCTCCTCCCCCTCCTCCCCCTCCTCTCCACTCTCCCCTTCCCTTTCTCCTCTTCATCCTCTTCCTTGTTCTTCTCGTCCTCCTCTTCCCTACCTGCTCGCATTTCCCAAGCCAGGGTTTATTATTTAATCACTATACATGTTAAATTTAACTGGATTGCTTCCCTCTTGAAAAGCTGCTGACTGGTGGAGGGTCTTGACGTGATGCCTTCTTGGAAGCAGAGACCACATGGCAAGCACAGGGAGCCATAAAGAGGCCAGCTACAGGCTGCTTATTCCTCCATGCTCCCAGATAAAAGAAGCTTCCATATGGGCTACCTGGCATAACTAGCTTGGTTTTCCCAATTCACAAATTGCTATGGTATTTTAAAGAACAGAGACAGACAGATGTACTATATTTACTTAAGCTCCAAATCTCAACCTAATTAATTATTTCCAAAACATATGTGGCTGGCTCCCCCTCAGGCCC
The DNA here is from genome assembly GCF_903995435.1 of Acomys russatus. NCBI lineage: Eukaryota > Metazoa > Chordata > Mammalia > Rodentia > Muridae > Acomys > Acomys russatus. The sequence continues at coordinate 5,798,384 of NC_067162.1, forward strand.
AGTTAGGTATTACCACCATTGTCCAGGATTACATAATGATTTTTAAAAACCATTCCTCAAGAATTTTTTTCCCTCAGGAATTTTTGAATCTACTCCAACTATACAATGACATTTTTTTTAAAAAGTAAAGTTTACTAACATGGACTGTCATCGTCAATACAGTTTGATCCAGAAGCTTCTAGCTTTCTCCATGTGAAGATAAGGGGCCTTCTGGGGAACTTGGTACTTACTGGTACTTAAGCTGGCTGACCAATGAGCGCCAGGGATCTACCTGCTGCACCTCACCGCTACAGTGCTTTGCGGATGAAGTCGGCTGCCCCTGGGTGCCCCCTTTTCTTGAAAATGGGTTTTTTTCCTTACATAATATATCCTGATTACAGTTCTCCCCCTTCCATCCCCCCAGTTCCTCCCTATCTCTTCTCCCATCTGGACTCACTCCCTTTCTGTTTCTCATCAGAAAACAAACAGGCTTCTAAGTGCTAATAGTAAAATGTAATAAGATAAAATAAAACCTAACACATTGGAATTAGATAAAACAAAGAAATAAAATAAAAATAAAAATAAAAGACAAACTCAAGAAAAGACACAAGAAACAGATACTCACTCACTTGCAGACTCAGGAATACCAGAAAAACACTGAACTGGAAGCCGACAGACCTCTAGTACAAAAAGAGAGACACACATGGTGGGGGGGGGGGGGATTAAAAATTAGGTTTTTTATTTTTTAAGGAAAAGCCCTGACATGACATTGTGAGACAGGGGCCTTCCAAATATGCCACTTAGTTCATTTTCTCTTGACCATCTACCGCTAGGTGTTTGCTTCCCCAGTGAGGCTCTCTTGGACGAGACTGAATTTTCATTTACAGGTGGTTATCCATTGGAAAAATGCTTCTGGGTTAGGCATGGGAATCCCACCTGGTGCAGACTCGCAGGCCCTGGGTGAGGCTTCAGTCTCTAGGTGAGCTCCTAAGGGCTCTGACCGTGTCACTCTAGGGAGCCTCGTTTCCTCAGTGTCCCCCACTTCCCCAGGTTGGGGAGCCGCACCACGTGCTCAGGCTTCCTCTGCAGGCGTCTTCCTGACTGAGCTACCTCCCGAATGCGCCACCTCCTCCTTTGCCGCCACACAGAAGACTCAAAGGCATGCTTTGACCTTAGCGAGTCAAGAATCGGACCGACAGAAAGTGCTCTCCAAAGTACAGAAAATGGCCTCAAACAGGAGCTAGAGTGTTTGCACCCGTTTGCCACCCCTGTGGGCACAGACTTTTAGAGTCCTAATTTCTGATGGGAGCAAACTAACTATGGATGCACCCCCTGAAGATGGAGATTATTTCCTTATCTCTTCATCGATTTGTTGTGTTTCTTAATTTCTAAAACCTCCTGAGACACACAGCGAGAGGGCATAACTAGAATCACCTCAAGATAACAAAAAACGAAACAACCGTCCTCACAATGTTGACAGAAAATGAGCACATAGTCCTTTTGCTCATTTGTGTTTGGGCTAGTCTGATGCTTGGTCACAAGACGAAAGGGCTTTTTAATTATTGTTAACAGGCACTTTCTTTGCTTACCGTGGGTCAGAAGGTCTGTGGTGACATAGAGTCAGCCTCATCAGTATTAGAGCATGCTTACATTCCACTTAACAACCAGCTGAAAAGTACAATAAGACAACAAAAATATGCTTTTCGGCCAAACAGTTAGTAGGTTTACCTTGCCAAAGCGATTTATTAAAAAGGGTTTTCTAAGCATTCCCTGTACCCTTCCAAACTTTCCTCTAAAATGTGTGTTATTTGGGATCTTATGCAAACGAAGGTTCCAGGTTTTACCTTTGGAGATTCAAAGTCCCTTAAGGAAGGAGTGAGTCCCACCTAGACCCCCGCTTCCTGCCCACCTAGATGTCTAATTCTCTGTAGATTTTGGGTAATGTCTGGTTCTTGTGAGAACTTTCAGAGCCGAACAGCACATATTCAGGAAACTCAAGGTCCGGCAACTAGTCTTGCTCGGGTGTTACGAAGGAAGCCTTGCTCAGGGGGATATCACAAAAGCCTTCAGGAGGGATGTGTTGAAAATGCAAAGTACAGTCACCTTGGAAATTGTGGGATGTCCAGGGTGTCTTGATATTATATCTTATTGCTTAACTTCTTCTCACTCAAGAGATACATACCTTCAACATTTTCAAAACCTTTATGTCGGACAAGATTCAGCAGGTAGCCTGTATGTTGTTGTTTGCTGTGATTAAAAAAAAATAATAATAATAACCCTGACAAAAGCAACTTGAGGAATAAAATGTAGGCATAGGTCACTGTGTAACTCAAATGCTGATTTTTGTAACAACCCTGCCCGCCCCCAATCTGGTTGCAATCCTTGTTTTGAGAATTTCTTGTCCTAATTTTGTGTAAACACAGCTCCCCAATTGTCCCCTGATACGTCAATAAAGCAGCCTACCGCCAATCACTGAGCAGAAGAGAGAAGAGGGCTGGACTTCCTGCAAACCGAGGGAGGAAGAGTTAGAAGAGGAAGTAGGGGATTCAGCCAGGGGATCGAGGCAATACAGAGGTCCAAGAGACATCAGGAGAGGTGGAGGGGCAGGAAAGCTACAAAGCACAAGTGTCTCTGGGATGTAAGCTGGAAAGAAAGCAAATTAGCTTAGAGGGTTCAGAATAGAGCAATAACTTCTCAGTGTTTACGCTATGAAGCCTGTAAAAAAAAAATAATGGAGTTTCAGTTATTTGTATAATAGTCCGGTTAAGAGAGAAACTGAGAAACAAACACAGTTATATAAAAAATAGCTTTAACAATAAAGGGCTTCCTTTTCAGTTTTGAAGTGATAACTTTCACTATGGTGCAGAAGACATGGCCTCAGGAGGAGAAAGATAGTGACCATGTTTCATATACACTCGAGAGGGGAGCAGAGAGCGGAAGACAGAATAGGAAGTGGGGCCAGGCTGCACCACCCCAAAGCCAAGCCCAGTGATGCACCCACCACCTCAGCAAGGCGCCACCATCCCTGGCACAGCACCAACCAACCAACCAACCTTACAAGGTTATTTCTCATTCAAGTGACCACAGGTCCTTCAGTTCATGTACCTTAAGAATAAAATTTTAACCCCTGCCATATCTAAATAAATGTCTGGCCTTACAGCCCCATTCTTCCTCAATTCTTCAATATTTATTCCCTACAGATGTCCACATTATTCCTATAATCAAAAGAAAGTCACAAAAGTGGGACATTGAACAGATACAGAACTATCATGAAATCGCCACAGTTCCGCCACATTTTGCTAAATGGTCTGTTCCACTTGCCCAGCAAAAGAATCGGTTCCGAATTCTAGGCTATGACCATGGTCATGCCTCCTGAGCTCTGTTGTCTGATGATTCCTCGTTATGAGATCCAGTCTATGCATCGTGGTGGGAGAAATCAAAGGAGCCACATGCCATCCTTTTGCTCGCGTCCTATCAGGTGGTTCACGGTTTCAGCTTCCCTCGTCACTGCTGATGTTTGCTTTGATCGCTTGATTAAAGATACGCCTGACAGTTTTCTTCAGATTGAAGTTATTCTTTTCCCTTGTGTTATTAATAAGCAAATCTGTCACCCCTCATCAATCTTTCCGTTTATTCATTAGCTTATATCAGAATGGATGTGTGACTTCTGTAGACAGTTGGTTATAATGTATTCCTAGCCATATTTATTTATTGACTTAAACTCCCAGATCTGGTCAGGAGAGCCTGTTTGGACTGATTTTTGAGTCCCTATGAAATATTTCTGGCGTTCTCTTAGCAGTTCCTCAATTTGGGGCACCAGTGAGACATACCAGATCATCCTGCACTTTTCCAACCATCTCTGAGATGAGACATTTCTTCAAAGATCAGTAGTTGCTTTCAGTGGAATAATGTTTAGAAGCCAAATTCTGAGACCTGCGAATACTCATGTGACCATGATGACACCTAGCCAAGGTCTCAATGGCCAGAGCTTGAGAATGAATGTCTGTGTATACGTGTACACACACATAACTACACTCACAAAGGCACATTTATTTTGTTATGTGTCTATGTATATGTAGATGTACATGTGTGTGCAAGCGGACATGTATGGGGGTCAGAGGTCAAACCCAGGCAGCATGTACTTGGTTTTCTAAGGCAAGTTCTTTCACTAGCCTCTGAAGCTCACCAAGTATTCTGGAATGGCGGGCCAGCGGGCTCCAGGGATCCACTTGTCACTGTATCCTCTTTGATGGATTCCAAGTGTGTGTGCCACCACACCTGGCTTTTAAAAAATTAGTTCTGAGAGTCACACTCAAGTTCTCATTTTTGTATAGCAGTCATTTTGCCAACTGACCCATCTTGCAGCCCATAAGTACACACATTTCCTTATTTATTCCTAATGTATCTGTGTATGTTTACAACCATGAGTTTGTACTAACGCCATCCCAAGCAAATACCTCTGACGTCCCACAAGTCCATTCTCCTTGACTGGAAATTCAACTTCCTTGTTCCTCTTGTGGTACGGCAAGTCTGTTGTTCCTTCCCCAGCAGGGCAGCTTCTTGCCCCACTCATCCCCTAATACTTCTGATAGACTTCTCCCTCCTCCCTCACATGGACACCTCTGTTGCAGTTAATTTACCAGTATGGCTTAATAATGTTTATTATTAGGCCTATAATTATTATTACGGCAGTATTTTTTTAACACGCTAGCAATCAATCAAGACATGGATGCCTATTATATTTTAAAATAGCCTTAGGTTAACCTGGGGCAGGGCAGATATTAAGCCCCTAAACTACTTCCCATAATGGGGCAGGTATCCCATACCTGCCCCAATCCCATGCCATCTGCTTCTAATAATTTCTATCAAGCTACCTCCCATCCATAATCCCAAATACTAGCTAATTATCATCATCTGGACCAAATATCCATTCACACCAGCCATGTGCTTCTCCTCCACCTAACCCATGGTGCAGCCTTCTCCTCTCCTCCCCTCGGGTCTCACCTCATCCCAAGATGCTCCTATCTCTCCAAACCCTGAAATCTTAGCCATGCTTCCCCCATTTTCCATGCCCAGGTGTGATGGCCTTTTATTGGTCAAACAGGTTAGGCTCTTAGGCAAGGTCCAGGTGGGTCACAGAAACAGCAAGCAGTAATTAGCATCAAAATACATCAGACCAGCCTCCAACACACCTCCTAACTCTGCTGTGGGTCTGAAGGTCCTTCTGAGAGTGAGCAGTCCTCCCCTGACACACCAGTCCCTACCTTAGGTTCGGAACACCTATCTGCCCTGTCTCACTTCCCAACTTTAGGACCAAGTTATTCAGGAAGAAGAAGGAAACGCAAAGAAAAGAATAGAAACAGACATGAAAAAGGGAAGAGAAAACAAGAAAAGAAAAGTCAGAGAATGTCTGCTAGACATTGAATATTTTTAATATGTGATGGAGTTTGACTAGCCTGGGAAAATGCATTCCAACTCCACTCTGTGTGTGTGTGTGTGTGTGTGTGTGTGTGTGTGTGTGTGTGTGTGTGTAAGAGAGAGAGAGAGAGACAGAGACAGAGAGAGAGACAGAGAGAGCCCATGCAAGTGCTTGAGTGAGTGTCTCTATTCTCTTAGGTATAAGATGTATATCTTTTTGATTTATTTATTAGTTTATTTCCATATCCACATACAGTTTTCAGAAATAACAGAGATAAACTCTATATACCCTTTATCTATTTTCCCAGGAATAATATCACAGCTAGGATACTGGTCCTGATGCAGTTGGCATACTGACCATTTCTTTTGGCACACTTACCATTGTCTTTCCTTCATGTTTCCCTTTCACACTCAGAGCTTCTTGCTCCCAGCCCTTCCTTCATCACTGGCAACAAAATTTCCTCTTCATTTCTAAAATTTTACCACTTCCAGAGTATCATGTGGAAAAAAGTCTATGGCCTGCGACCTTGGGGTGGGCTATTTCACTCAGCATAATGCACCTGAGGTCCCTCCAGGTGGAGTGCTTATCAGTTCTTTGCTCCTTTTATTCTCATAGTTCAGAATATAATTTAGAATTGGGCAGGCTATTTATTTACCTGTTAATGGGCATCGACATTGGTCCCAGCTGAGTCTAAAATGGACATTGCCGTCAACATGTATACACCCATTTTGTGTAAGTGCTTATTTGCCAGGGATTAACACCCAGAAAGCAACTGTTGACTATGAGAGGTTTAATTCCATTGCTCCTCACCAGCATGACGAACTACTTTGTAAAATATTAGCCATTGTGCTAAGCTTGCTTCGGTATTGCAATGTAGTTAATATTTTCATTTCCTTAGTAGCTAGCAATACTTAACATCTTTTATGTGTTGATATGTTGTCTGTGTGTTTCCATCAACAAACTGTCTCTTTCTTTTGCCCATACTTATTCAGCTAGTTAGATTTTGTTTGTTTGTTTGTTTGTTTGAGAGTCCTCTACATATGCTAGATAGTAATCTTTTGTTCAGTATATGGTTTGTAGATATTTGCCTTTCAATCTCTTTAACAAGGTTAATCGGTGGGAGGCGGGGAGCTTAAAATTTAATGAAATAAATTTTTTTTAACGTTCACAGACTATGCTACTGACTGAGTCAAACACTTCTTTCCTGCCCCTAAATCCTAAAGATTTCTATCCTATATGAAAGTCTAAAGAGTTTTGCATTTTACATTTAAGACTGTGGTCCTTTTTGAAGTAATTTACATAAAAGGTGTGGGGGTTATGTTAGGATGCTCGCTTGACTGCTGTCGCAGTGTCTGCTGGCAAGGCTTTCCCGTCTGCACTGGATTGCTCTGCATGCCAGTCATCCATCATTTGAAACTGTGTATACATACCTGCTTCTCAACACTCGGGAGGCTGAGGCAGGAGAATCAAGAGTTCAAAGCCAGCCTGAGACACACAGTGAGATCCTATCTTTAGAAACAATGCTGGTCAGTTTGGCATGGTTTTTCTGGATCTATTTATGGCTCTCCATTTTGTCTCATCTTTTACACAGTGACGCCCTCAATGCTACAGTCTTCTTTGTTGTCACTGTGTAGTTTTGAAACTGAGTACACTGATTTTTTTTTTTGTCATTTTCTCCATTTTCAAAATTGTTCTAGCTCTCCTTAGTAGGTTTCTCCACTCACTGAGGTTTCCCTCCCCCAAAGTTTAATAGATACTAATGTCCTACTCATGTTTGTTAGATTTATATACAAGTATCCATTTTAAACTATTATAAGCACTATCATACTTTTAATTTCAGTGTCTACTACCACAGAAAGTTGCAGTTGGTTTTTTGTATATTTATCTTATATCCTGTAATCTTGGTGAAATTGCCTCTTACATCTATGAGAATTTTTAAGAATTAATTTTATGTTTTCTATATACACAATCATGTTTTCTGAAAATGGAGATGGTTTTACTTCTTCATTTCGAAACCTTATTTCCTTTTTTTGCTTTTTGTACTAGTTAAAAATTCCAATACCGTGTTGATTGGATGTGGTGAAAGGAAACACTATTGACATTGATTTGTTCTCTGCCTCAGGAAAAGGTTTGTTTTTATTCCCATCTTTTATTTTCAGTGTGTGTGTGTGTGTGTGTGTGTGTGTGTGTGTGTGTGTGTGTGTGTGTGTCTTCTGTGTGTGTGACTTCAAAGGCCAGATAGAGATACTGGATTGCCTGACACTGGAATTACAGACAGTTGTGAGCCCCCAGACCTGGGTGCTGGAAACAAACTCAGCCCCTCTGTAAGAGCAGCCGGGGCTCTTAAACGCCAAGCTATCTCTCTAGCGTCTAAGGTTTTTCTTGTAGATAAGTTTTTATAAAGTTGAAAAAGTTCCATTCTGTTCCGGTTTAGTCCAGTTGTAACCAGGCTTTTTAGCTACTTTATTTGGGCTCTTCTATCTTACCACCCTTTTCCATCCCAAGCCCTTCCAACACCCCAGCATCAAGTAGGGGAGACAGAAGATTAGTGGGGAGAAGGGGTATTAAGATCTTTTTACACTTCTTTCTGTGGATCAAGGGCTTTAAATTCCTTGGGGGCAAGTCCAGTCTGGTCAGGATGCCTCCAAGTCTTCTTACTGTCTCCTGTATTGCGACCACGTGACAAAACAGCAGGGGCAGCTGCAAGAGCAGGAACCAGCAGGAGGGACAGCCGTGCCATCTCTCCTGGGGCTCTGGTCTTTGTATGCCCTCTCAAGAGTCCCCAGAATTGAACTATCTTCAGCTGGCAGAATCATGCCCCTGCCAGAGCAGGCGGGAGGGGGCTCGTCAGCTGCTGTGGACAGTCTGAATCAGCCGCACACCCCACACCTGGGATTAAAGCAGGAACATGTCTACATCACAGAGAGACCAAACCTCTCACTTCATCCAGTCTATTCTTCTACGTGTTGAGAGCTGATATCATGAAGAAGTGTTGGATTATATCAAACGCTGTTTCTATAATTGATGTGTTTATGAGACTCTTCTCTTTAAGCTGTTAGTATGATAGGTTTTTCTGGTTGTTTTCAAATACTAAACCAGCCTCAAATTCATGAAATAAATCATACTTGGCAATGGCACATAGTTCTTTTTTTTTTTTTTTTTTTTTCACTATTGGATTCTTTTTTTTTTTTTTTCTTTTGGCACATAATTCTTATAAGCTGATAATTTATATTTGCTACTATTTTATTGAGAATTTTACATCTATATTAATGAAGAATATCAATGTATAGTTTTCCCTTTTTGGTGCCTTTTATGTTTTTGGTATCAGGAAAAGTTTAGCTTTAGAAAATGACTTGGTAGTAGTTCCTTTTTTAAATTCTATTTTCTAGAAAACATTTTGAGAGAGAGAGAGAGAGAGAGAGTTGATGCTTTCAACATTATACACCACTGCTTTCTGTTTGGGGTAATTTTGCTGAAATTGAAATATCTGATTTTAAGATAGCTTTTCTCTTGTATTGATATTTGCATGATATGTACTTTATATCTTTTCATTTTCTACCCTACTTAATATTTTAAATACATTTCTCATAGAACACACAGGGTTGAATTATATTTTTATTCCATTTTGCCATCTTCCATCTTTTAGTTGTTAAATTTAGACCATATACATTTAATATAACTACTGATGTGTTAAAGTCATCTTCCCTTTTATTTTGCTTTTTAAAGATTTTATTTTAGTTTTGATGGTGTGTGTGTGTGTGTGTGTGTGTGTGTGTGTGTGCGCGCGCGCGCGCGCGCGTGCATTTTGCTTGTTGAGCACAGGTGCCCATGAGGTCCAGAAGGGAGTGTCAGATCTCCTGGAGCTTGAGTGACAGAGCTCATGGGACACCGGACAGACAGTTGTGGTACTGGGAACTGGACTCCCTAAGTGCCGTGTATGCGCTTACCTGCTGAGCCATCTCTGCAGCCCCTCACTTTATATTTTGTTATTGTTTTCTGTTTGATCTCTCTGTTGTTTTTTTTTAAAAAAATATCTTTCTGTCTTCCTTATTTCCTTCCTATGGGTTAATTGGACATGATTTAAATTTTTAGAAGTTTTAGAATATGATTTTTATGTTGATTTTTAGTGGTTATTTTAGTCGCCATGTACAATATTAACTCATAAATCTACTGGTATCATCATGTTAGCAATTTGATTGAGTATTACAACCTTATCTATATTTAGATTTCTTTATGCCCTTTGTTAGTATAGTTGTCTTAAATATTTCCTCTGCGTATACTCAGATACACCAGACAATGCTATTTTGGCCTTATCCAGGAAACATAATTTAGAAAACTCAAGGAGAGAAGTCTATTGTATGCATGCATGTATGTATGTATGTGTATATATATATATATTTCTGCTGACAACACTTTTTCTTTCTTCTTGGTGTTCTGTTATTCTTTCATTGCCTTTTTGTTAGGAGACATTCTGGTCAGGTTTGTTTCATGATGTTCAGTGAATATGTTCACTTCATGCTCGTGAAGACGGAAGTTCTAAGACCTACATTTTAACTCCTCTGAGCTCTTTTTCCATTGCTATTGGTCAGAATGCAGCCACAACATAGGTGTTCATATCAACCCAAGTGCCCATTTGATCAAAGGATTTTTGTTTTGTTTTAGTATTTTGAGACAGGGTCTCACCACATAGCCCTGGCTGTGCTTGAACTCACCATGGACTGAACCCACAGAGACCCACCTGCCTCTGCCTCCCAAGGGTTGGCATTAAAGGTGTGTGCCACCATGACCAACTGATCATAGGTGTTTACAGTGGGTCATTTTTGAGGAGGACAGGACTTCATACAGCTCAGGCTGGCCTCAGATTTGTTATGTAGCAGAGGATGGTCTTGAACTTCTGATCCTCTTGCCTCCACATCCTGGTGCCAGGACTGAGTGCAGGTATACAGTACCACACTCAGTTTATATGACACTGACCTAGGGCTTTATGAGTGCTAGAAGACATTCTACCAATTGAGCTATGTCTCTAGTTCCTATAATTTGTCAATTTTATTGGGTCAGGTAGGTTTAATATACATACATACACACATTATATATATATATATATTTTTTTTTTTGAGACCGGGTTTCTTTGTGTAGCCTTGGCTGTCCTAGACTGGCACTGGCTTGTCACAGAGATCCACCTGCCTCTGCCTCTCTGAGTGCTGGGATTGCAGGAGTGTGCCATGCGCCCGCCTCAAAGGCTTAATTTTGTGGAGAAGGAAGATGACAGGCACATGAGATTTTTCTCCCAGAGACTTTAAGGAAGGAGTGTTTCTCCTGGGTTAGAGGGAGATGCTCCCAGAGCTCAGAGGAGAAACGGAAGTAGAAATGCCTCGATGTCATCTGCGAACTCCTCCAGGAACTCCAAACAATTCACCCAGAACACACACACACACACACACACACACACACACACACACACACACAGGCTCATGAATAAATCAATGCCCTGTTATCTAGGTTTTTAAAAAATTACTTCCTACCAGTGCAGAAGATGATACTTATGCACTATTTTAAAGATATATTTTCTTTTTATTTTTGTGTACACATGTGTATCTCTATGCAGGTATGTGAACGTGGATGCAGGTAACTGCAGTGGACAGGGAAAGTAGTTCAAGCCACCAGACATGGGTGATGGAGGTCAAAGTTGGATCCTCTACAAGGGCAGTATACACCTCTAACCATCCAACCACCATTCTACTGGTTACAAGTATTTTACTGCTTTTTGTTTGCCAACTGTATTCTTGACATCTTTGTAAGTTTCATTTCTTTTACAATACACTTCTAACATTCTTTTCTAAAAATATTTATTTATTTTTGTTTTACATGTATGGATGTCTTGCCTGCATGTATGTCTGTGAGCCATATGTGCTGTCCTCAGAAGACAAAAGAGAGCATTGGCTCCCTAGAACCGAGGTTAGTTTGTCATGAGCTGTCATGTGGGTGCTGTGTCTTCTGGAACAGCAGACAGTGTTCTTAACTGATGAACCATCTTTCCAGTCTCAAACATTTATCCCCTTGACAATCTTCAGTGTGCAGTCAGTAGCTTGAAGTATACTCACTCGCTAACAACAGTTACCACTCCCCATCTCCAGAACGTTTTCATCTTTCCCTAGGAGGACTCTGTGTCCCCTGAACGGTCAGTCCTTATTCTCTCCTCTCTGTGAGTTCAAGGCCAGCCTGGTCTACAGAGTGAGTTCCAGGACAGCCAGGGTTCTGTTACAGAGATATCAAAAAAAAAAAAAAAAAAAAAAAAAAAAAAAAAAAAAAAAACAACCAACAAACGAAACTATCCCACAGGGTTATAAATGAATTTATACTCTTGGGCATGTTAAACACTGCGTGCTGTACAGTAATTTCCCTATAAATGTTGATTCATTTGATGATTATGTAACCAGAGATGTTTTCTGGACCTTAGAAGAGGGTGAAGAGACACAGAAAGCAAACTCATGAGTAGCTTCACTGCACAAATGGCCACAGAAGTCCCTGCGATAGGTCAGATTCCTCCAGAGAAAGAGAGCGAGAGCTGGTAGAACGGGAGACAGAGGCCGAGAAGGAAACAGTCAGAATTTGGAGATGGCGTGGTGTTCAGATCATAACAAAATCCCGGAGAGCAGAGACCCACACTGGCGGCCACTGGAAGCGTGAGGTGTGTGGGGTGTGTGTGTGTGGAGGGGTGTTCCTGTGTCCTCACATGGAAATACAACCCCAGATGGCGGCAGGAAGTGACGCAGGGGAAGATGACAGTCAGGAAGTCCTTCAGAATCAGGACGGTTACTTGGCAGCTGGAGGACCGTGTCAGGTAAAGACGGGGAGCCGTCACAGCACAATGTCATCATCAATAAGCGAATCTGCAAAATCTTGGAAGGTGTTTAGACATAGTAGACTAAACACACTGCAATGAGAAACCAGCCTTGCTCAGAGTCCCTCATTCTGATGCTAAATGTGTTCCCTGTTAGTACTATCTTGATGGAGAACCATGGATTAATCTGAGTAAATATTTTCACATATCTGGTTTGGAGAGTTCAAAAATCCATATAATTAGTCTTGAATTATTTCCTGTATTACCGTGGAATTCAACAAATATTCCAGTAGCTCAATGGAACCACCAGCCAGATTTCCCTGGATGGAAGAATATACTTACATACTGAAAAAAAAAAAATACCAGACAACAGCTTGAGTTTACAGCTGGTGTTTAAAATCACACAGAATGAAATAAAGATAACTTTTGAAGGTCTAGGACCATTCTATACTTTTATAAATGTCCCCTTGCCTCTTTGCAAAACAAAACAATTCCAGGCCAGCAGAGAGGCAATAAGTCAGTTTAGACATGTCGTAAATTAACTCGAAACAGTAAAGCCAAATATTCAAACTCAACTTCAGAAATGATCTCTTGGCTCAGATATCAATAAACAGAGAAATGGCAGTGGGTTAATCCTTCACTTGTTGTAGGCCAAGGATGGAGATGTGGTCCTGATTATTCCCGGAAGCATGCAGGCCGGGGAGGGGGGCAGGGGAGGGCAGGCCGGGGAGGGGGGACAGGGGCGGGGAAGATGCTTGAGTGGGGTATTCATAATAAAGAGGTGGTAAGGGCATGATCATGAGAATAGGAGCAAATTAAATTACAGCATGAGGAGCAGAGCAATAATTTAAAATATCCATTATTGATGAGAATAATCACAACCATCTCAAAAGTGCCGAGCACCGGAGAAGGAGGGCCTAAGCAGCAGTTGGTCGAGCCTAAGTCCTCTTCCCAAGGCCGCACTTGTAGGAGATCCCTGAGGGCTCAGCTGTCACATGTCCTTAGCATCATGAGAAAGATGGTCAAAAGAGAGATTTTTGCTTTACCAAAAAAAAAGTGTCAAGGGAAATAAAAATCGAAGGCGACACTCGATGTAATAAATGGCTATGAAAGGAGAACCATTAAAGTCACATATTTTACACGTTATAGGAACAGGCTCGGAGTAGGGAGCTTTTCTGAATCTACCAGAGTCATAGAGGAACCACTAAAAAATAATTATCGGCCTGGTGGAAATGAAAACACTTTTACTAAGAATTTCCTTTTTGAAAAATGAAGAAGGCAAAGCAGTCAACTCAGGAGCTTTTAAAGCACTATTGGATTCAATAGATAGAAGCAATAAGACTAATGTTTTAAACTGGCTGTGTGATGGTCGGTGTGGGGAAAGGCAAGGAGAGAAAATGGGTTTCTTCTATCACCGTGACTGCAAACCTGCTCAGCCCCACACCCTTGTTCCTGACCCACCTACAAACAGCCTGAACCCCTTCTCAACCACCAGGCAACTAGCCCTTCCTACTACCCTACTTCAAGGATGATGGTACCCACGTCATGGTCAAGCCTCGGCCCTCCGTCTTCACCATGGGAGGTTCCCTACTGCTCTAACCAGTCCACCTGCTCTTAGGAAAAATGAAACAATATGGTCCAAATGCCCATCTCACAGGCTGGCAAGATGGCAGCCATTAAAGGCTAGGCTCACAACCGAAAATATAAGGTTGAAACCTAACACCCAATGTGAATGATGGTATTAAGAAATGTGGCCTGGCCTTGCGGGTGAGGTTTGAAGCCAACACAAGTGGAGGGGAACTGGTGAGCCATCTCTCTCTTCTGCCATGAACTCAGGAGGGAGGCATGGCCTAGTTAGCAGAAGAGTTCTCAATCTCACCTCTGCTGGCAGCTGGGCCTAGGACTTCCCAGTACCCAGGGCTGTGCACAATAAATTTCTGTTGTTTATAAATGTCCTGCCATAAGGTATTTTGCTATGGCATTCTGAGGGACTAAACTGTAGCAAATAAAAAACATTTACATTTTGAAAATGTTCTCACATACTTTTCTTCAAACCCTCACCATCCACCTATGAAGCAGATGTAAATATCCCCCCCCCCTTTTTTTTTTTGACTTGCAAGGGCGAGGTGAGTCAGCAATGCTTACACAGTACGGACTTAATGGGACTGACCAGTTTGAAGCCCTGTACACCAGGGCTGGTCACCTCCTTGTAGTCCCAATGACAGAGCTTCCCTTTGCAGAACACACCTTCCCAGCTGGCTTGTAGGATTTCGAATACTAAACCCCACTGCCCTCCCAAGGTTGAGACGTTGGATCACATCCTGCCAGGGACGTCACCATGCATGAACCTCCATAAGGGCAATGACTTGGCCCAGGCTGTGCACTTTAGGGTGGCCAGGTTGCCCAGGGCTGTCCTGGCTTTAAGCTGCTCCAGTCCTGAACAAAAAGGAAATGGCCATGCTCCTTAAGAAAGCTGTAATGCCAGCACTCAGGGAGACAGAAATAGGAGGATCTCTGTGAGTTTGAGGCCAGCCTGGTCTACACAGGGAGTTCACGACAGCCAGGGCGACACAGAGAAACCCTGGCTTGGAAAACAACAACAACAAAACAAACAACAACAACAATGAAGCACTGACCTGAGGCTCTGCCTATTCCCCTCTGAGGATGCTGTCTGCCCTGCCTTTTATCACTGTGTTACCAAGTCCCTCCATACACGTTTGTTGAGTCTTTTACTAAAGTCAAGAGTCACATAGCAGGTGCTGAGATGAACGGATAGAAGTTAAGTGGTCCTACTCTCAAATTGCTTACAGTCACACGAGGAAGGCCCTGGGGTACACTGAAATAAGCACTGTGCAAAGTAAATGTTCATTTAAAAAACTGTTTCACACACACACACACACACACACACACACACCTTAATTGTTTTTCGGGGGACATCAGGGCACTCCTGTGTGGAGGTCAGAGCACAATGTCACAAAGTCAGTTTCCTCCTCTCACCTTTACAGAGGTTCCAGGGCTTGAACTCATATTGTCGGGTTCACAAGACAAGCACCTTCACCCATGGAGTCAGCCAACTGGTCCCTTAAAATGATGCAGTTTACACAAACCCATGCAACCTGACTCTTGTAAGGAAGAGTTGGAATCTCGGGAAGGCGAGGGCAACCCCCAGGATCTAGTGTAAAGGCCGTGGCCGGCACAAGCAGGAAGCTGAGTTACTGGGTCTGGCTGAGGTGCAAAGACACAGCAGTGCAAGTGGGTGGAGAAGGAACAGACTGGAGATGCGGTCAACCGTCCTCTGATGTAAAGCCAGAGGACCTGCACGTCCTGTCACGAGCCAGTACCTGGTACCAGCTGGCACCACCACAGCAGCTAGGACCCGAATGGTGGACAGAATAAATGAACCAACATTGCACAATGGACAAGTGGTAATGACCGGAAGACACTGTCTTAAGAGATGTGAACCAGGGCCCAGCTCAACACTCACCACGGACTGGGAATCAAAGCTGACCAGGAGAGAAGCCTGTCACCCCTCAGAACTCGGCTTTTTCTTCAAAGCACAAATCACACGTGACACTCTAATTTGAATTTTGGTGATAGTTATTGTCAGTGTCCATGGACTCCCTCTGCAGAAGGAAGCCTTCATAGGGACAGGGCTGTCATTTTAGACTGTCATTTTATTCACTGCTGTAGCCCTAAAATGTACGGGTAGGTCTGCGTAATATTCTTGACTGACTGGAATGAGGAGTGAGTGGGCAGTGAGGAAATGGTGAGCCAGCGCAGACACCGTGTCAGAATTTACAGAGGTGAGTGCAAGAAGAGGCCGTTCAGAACCACAGTGCTGTCAGGGTTGAAGGAAGGGTGCTTTGTAGTCAAGGAGATTACATGAGATGTGAACATGTTTGAAGGGTCCAAATCTCACAGAGTCGGAGGCTGGTGCCTGTAACTTCTGAAGAGCCCACTCAAGGCTGAGGTGGGAATGTCACAGGTGATAAACCCGTAGGAGAACTGAAGACACCTCTACCCCTGAAGCTTGGTGGTTGGGTGCTCTCTCTCTCTCTCTCACTGTGGTGTCCACGTACGTATGTCCAAGTTGCTATGTATGTGAGCTCTTGTGTGGATGCAGCTGAACACGCGTGTGGGTACATGCAAGTGGAAACACAAAGCTGATGTCAGAAATCCTCCTCAGTCACTTTTCTGTCCATTTATTTGTTTTTTGTTTTGTTTTGTTTTTAATTGAATCAGGGCTTCTCAATCAAGCCCAGAGCTCACTGATTTGTCGAGTCTCAACAGGCAGTTTGCTCTGTGTACCCTCTCTCTCCACCTACTCAAGCTGGAAGTACAAACACACCATCACAACTATCCAGTGTTTATGTGGGTTATGGGGATTCAAACTCCAGGCCTCACACTGGTGCCACTACCACCCACCTAGCACCACAGCCCCAGCCATAATTCTTTTTTTTTAAATATGTATTTATTTATTATGAATACAGTGCTCTGCTTGCTTGTACATATGCAGCTCAGAAGAGGGCATCAGATCACATCATAGATGGTTGGGAGCCACCAGTGGTTGTGGGAATTGAACTCAGGACCTCTGGAGGAGCAGTCAGTGCTCTTAACCTCTGAGCCATCTCTCCAGCCCTAACCCAGCCGTAATTCTTGAAGTGTGTGGAAACATGGACAGAAGAGGCTGTTGGGAGACATGTTCAAATGATAGCTACCATGAAGACAGTTCAAAATAAGAGTAATAGCCAAGGTGATTATTTTCCCTAAAAACTAAGAGATGGAGAAGTTCAGAGTTCAAAGACTGTGGCGTTGTCAATGAGAACATCTGAATAAGAGATGGAGAAACTGACGTCACTGGGGGACACAGGCGTGCTCTGCACAGTGAAAGGTGATGGCGTGAGGCATGGGAAAAGGCTGGCAGGGTAGACAGTGGGCATCAGAGGAGAAGAGAGTGGACCTATATCATGTACAATTAGTCGAGTCCAAGAAAGGGAACCCCTGCCATGCTAGCTGCCAGAGTATGGCCTCTTAGATTAGGTTGGTGAGAGGATTGTGAAAAGATGGAATCCAGACATCCTTTACATTGTTGAAATAGGAGATCAAATTTGCAACGGAGAGCATGGGATTCCTCGTGGAAAGGAGCAGGTGACAGGAAGATGCATTTGAGTGGAGGGAGTTCTAAGGTCCTGCCAATGGCGTTGGGAATAGAGAACCACTGGGAAGCTGTTGTTTTCAGGGCAGAATTAGAGAGAAAGCAAGATGCAGAAAGTCAAACGTTGACAGGCGAGGTGGACTGCCACTCCTCCCTGGACTCATTTATGCCCAAGGGAGACCCGAATGGCATGAATTATGCAGGCTGGTGTCAGGATTTTACCTCCCACGGTTTCTGAGTTTGGAGTCATCTCTTCATTTCCTGATTGTCTTTCTAGGCTGGTATTAAAGGTGGCACTGAGAGGCCAGGGCCAGGAAGGACAGCGAGGCAAAGACAGGCTGTCCTGGGGAACTCAAAGAGCTTTGTAACTCTGTGTCTCAAATTCTCACGCCCATTTCCCACTCAGCGGTAAAGGAAATGGATATTTGTTGTATAAATCTAGTTGATGAGTTAAAGGCGCATGCTCTGTCTGCCTCTTCAGTGAAGAAAGGGAGACGCTCAGCAGTTAAGAGCACTGGCTACTGTTGCAAATCTAGGCTCAATTCCCAGCACCCATATGGTGGCTCATAACCGTCCATCTCCAATTCTAGGTCTCCAACTCCCTTTACTGGCATCTATGAACACCAGACACATGTATGGCGCACATGCATGTATGCAAACAAGTAAACATACATGCGAAGTAAGAAAAAAATAGATAAATCTTTCTTAAGTAAGTAAAGCATTTTGTGACATTCATTTACTTGGTCCAAAAGATAACAGGCCTAATGCCGTGTCCCATCAAATGAATTTTGTGCTGCTGCTGAGCCCCTTGCGTTGTGTTGGAGACTTCCTCATTTATTCTGGTTTGCACTTTACTTTTCTTCTGAAAATGCTTCCGTGGAACCTACTACTTACTGAGAAGAAGCTGTTATGGGATGGCGGGAAGGCACCTCACGGGGTTGCCTCTGCTGGTCTGAGTCGCGCTCTGTCTAAGCCCAAGCAGAGAGGCTATCAGGATGTGTGCATATTAAAGGCCTCTCCTCTCTCTCCCTGCTGGTCCTGTGGTAGGCGGGAGGGAAGCTGTTTGGGTGCCTCAGGTGAGCTGTAGGTACCAATCAGAAGACTTGTGGCCATTCCACCTCCACTCTGTCCTATGACACAAGCAAAAGGACATACATGACTTTGGATCTCGGCCACTGTGTAAAAAGCCCAACACAGTCACACATCTGTAACATCTGTCCTGAGGGAGCAGGGACACGTGGGGCCCGGAAGTTCATGGGCCAGCTGGTTTATCTGAGTCAGTGAACTCCATGCTTAGTGGAAACCTTGCCTCAAACTGCAAGGTGAAGAACACCAGAGGAAGGTGCCTGATGTCACCGTCTGGAC
Source organism: Acomys russatus (assembly GCF_903995435.1). Classification (NCBI taxonomy): domain Eukaryota; kingdom Metazoa; phylum Chordata; class Mammalia; order Rodentia; family Muridae; genus Acomys; species Acomys russatus. The sequence continues at coordinate 5,817,143 of NC_067162.1, forward strand.
TCTGTGTGCACATGTACACACATGCACACATGCATATGCCCATGCAGACGCATAAGAAAACGCAACAAGAGAGGAGAGAAGAGCCCCTGCCAAGTTCTCTTGCCCAGTACTTTGAGCCTAGGCAGAAAGACACCTGGCAACTGGCCAGCCTGTCCAAAACACAGAAATGGCTTGCTTAAGGTGACCCAGCAGGGACAGTCATAGGGAAACCATCCACTTCTAACAATTGCTTCCTTTGGGAACACATGTCTTCCTTTCATGAACAAAAGGACACCCCCACCCAGGGCTCAGGCTCGGGAATGGATCTCTTCGAGTTTTCCCTAAGGCATCCGAGATTTACTACACTTCTCTGCATCCTCTTAGTTGGAGCCCAGTCCTTTAATGTCAAACCGATTCATTATGTTTTTTCTGGACTCAAGTGCAGTGGACGTTTGTGTTTTGGTGACTCGGTGTTTATACACCCTGCTTCTGTACCTGCAGTTAGGCAGGCCAGTCTGCTCGCTCTTGGTACTTACAGCTCAGGGACGTCTCTCCACCTGGACCTATGGTATCCCATGCACCACAGCATTTTCTAGGGCACCATGACCCATCCAAGGTGGAGGAGCTGACTGAGTCGAAGTGAGACCCAGCAGACACTTGTGGGAGTGAGCTTTCTTCCAGTGTTAAATCTGAGGGGATGGGTGGATCAGAGCTATGCTGTTTGCTTCAGTAGGTAGCCTGCGGTGAAAACTTTCTCTGTAGAACCTGTGGCTGAGGGGAAGAGGGAGTAAATGAAGTCCCAAAGCTGTTTTGAGAGCCCTGCATAGTGAAGGAAGGAAGGCCTGGGACATGGCAGGCCTGGGCTTCCCAAAGAGCCAAGTCATTTTTCCTGAAGAGAGAACTTTGTAATGTGCTATAGTTTGAATCTGGGGCATTCAGAAAGGTTCCTACAAACACTTAGTCCCCAGATGGACCCTATTGTGTAAGGTGGTGGACCTTTAAAAGGAGGAGCCTAGTGGGAAGAGGTCAGGACACTGTGACAGCCTGTGAGGAAGACTGTGGCCTTGCTTTTGTCCTCTCCCTCCTAGAGTGCTGTGAGCACTATGGCTCCCCCCAGAGACCAGAACAACACCTACGATAGCCAAAGCAGCTCGCCTCAGGTAGTCTTCGCAATAACAGAAAACCAGCTCCCCTGGACCACAGTCATAGATACCTGCATCTCCATCCCAGAAACCTGTTTAAGGATGCATGCTATGTTTATAAACTCTCTCCTTACTATGGAGAAGTGATTTTCTACTTGCACTGTCAGACAACCACTCCCTGGTTAGGACTCTCCTCCCGCCCCGCCCCCCCCCCGCCTTGGTTTTCCGAGACAGGGTTTCTCTGTGTAGCCCTGGCTGTCCTGGACTCGCTTTGTAGACCAGGCTGGCCTCTAACTCACAGCGATCCACCTGCCTCTGCCTCCTGAGTGCTGGGATTACAGGCCTGCGCTACCACGCTTCCATTTTCTTAAGGGTAACCTCACTACTCAGGCTTAAGAAGTGGGAGCCAGATGATAATGGAGTGACAAAGGAACCTGAGTGGCTCAAAGTCTCTGACACTGCGGAGGCTCACAGTAGGACTGAAGGTCGCTTCCGACACTGCGGAGGCCCACAGTAGGACTGAAGGTCACTTCCGACACTGCGGAGGCCCACAGTAGGACTGAAGGTCACTTCCGACACTGCGGAGGCCCACAGGAGGACTGAAGGTCACTTCCGACACTGCGGAGGCCCACAGTAGGACTGAAGGTCACTTCCGACACTGCGGAGGCCCACAGTAGGACTGAAGGTCACTTCCGACACTGCGGAGGCCCACAGTAGGACTGAAGGTCACTTCCGACACTGCGGAGGCCCACAGTAGGACTGAAGGTCACTTCCGACACTGCGGAGGCCCACAGTAGGACTGAACATCACGGGCCACCTCCGGAAAATGACTTCTGTTGACTTCTTCATCTTTCCTCAGCTAACGTAAAGGACTTCTTGTGAGTAGCAATTGTCGCCTAAATCACAAGGTCTGCTTCCGCTTCATCCGAGCTTGATTGTTTCCCTCTGACTACCCCCTCCCCTGTCCACCATGGGAAAGAATAACTCAGACTGAGGTCGAAGCACTTTGCAATATTCAGACACCATAAAACTACAGATTGTTGTCATGATGGCCAATAATAATAAGAAATAACGCGTCGGCTCATGCACGCACTTTGGCTCGGATGCAAATGACCTTTCCTACTGGCTTGCCTACCTTGACCCATACCCAGCACAATCAGGAATCTCTCAGCCACAGCCAATATTTCAGGAAGGATTTGTTACACTGAGTTGTGAACACATAATGTTTATGGCAGTGCTCATGGCTGCTCGTGTACCAACATCTGTGATAGCTAGAGCAGCTAATGGAGAGAGCCTGGCCACTTTCTGAATGGCCCCTTTGCTGTTCTCCATCTTGGGGACACAATTGAGGTCATCTCCCATTCTCTATGGAGCACATTATATTTAACATGACCTGGTGGGACTGGAGCCCAAGCCACCAGACAGGAATGGTATTCTCAGCCTTAAGGTCTTCTGTAAATATGTTTGGTGGAGGAAGCACACCCACCTCCCCTCCCCATCCACCTCCCCTCCCTTCCCCACCTCCCCTCCCTTCCCCACCCACTTCCCTTCCCCACCTACCTCCTCTCCCTTCCCCACCCACCTCCCCTCCCTTTCCCACCCACCCACCTCCCCTCCCCTCCCCACCTCCCCTCCCTCCCCACCTCCCCTTCCCCACCCACCTCCCCTCCCCACCCACCTCCCCTCCCCCACCCACCTCCCCTCCCTTCCCCACCCACCTCCCTTTCCCACCCACCTCCCTTTCCCACTCACCTCCCCCCCTTTCCCACCCACCTCTCCTCCCCACCCACCTCTCCTCCCCACCCACCTTCCCTCCACACCCACCTCTCCACCCCACCCACCTCCCCTCCCCTCCCCACCTTCCTTTCCCACCCACCTCCCCTCCCTACCTCCCCTCCCCACTTACCTCCCCTCCTCACCCCCAGAAGGAAATAAGTCAGGATGCCTTAAAGTCTGTGAGGTCAAAGGGCTTGAGGATTCTGCCAGAACTACTTTAGGAAGTCACTTTTAATTACATTCTCCAGTGTGCAAAATACTAAAAGAAAAATAATATGAAAGAGTCCATGTATTGTCAGGATGGGGGGAGGGGTTAAAGGAAGAACAACTGGCTTTAATGATCCCTAAGAGAAAGAAGAGTCCTACTGAGACACAGAACCCCAAATTTAGAGTTGTAACAGGACATCGTGTGACGGCATTTACTTTTCAGAAACAATTGTGCCAGAGAAGGTATGGAAGTTAAGTTCCCTGTTGTTTTAGCATCTTTAATTTTTCCCCAGTGTGTGTGTGTGTGTGTGTGTGTGTGTGTGTGTGTGTGTGTGTGTGTGTGTGTGTGCACGCGCACTCGTGTATGGGTGAGAATGCCAGACATAGCCATGTTAGGTTAGAGGCTACCATCAGATGTGTTAAAATGTTCTCTACTTTCCTGTCTTCAGATGGTACTTCAGCTGGCCTAGACCAGCTGGCCAATGGCCTCCAGAGATCTAACTATCTTTGACTCACTCTCCCACAGCACTTGAGTTGTGGGCATATGTCACTACATCTGGCTTTTACATGGGTGCTATGGATTCTAACTCAATTCCTCATGTTTACATGGCAGGCACTTTACCAGATTGTGGAACTCCATTGTAAGGGTGGAGTCTGGCATTTCCAGACATCCTCTGAGCTTGGTATATGATAATGGACTCCCTTTCTCAGTGGGGGCTCCTCTTTGCCTGATCTGGGGAGCCCTGGGTCCCCTAAAGAGCATCACATAATCCTCAGGGAACATTACAGGCCCGCTGGATCTCATTGAACCTACCTTCTGGCCTGTTTTGAGTGTCTGCTCACTTCATCTGCTGTGCTGAGCGTGGAAGCTTAACTAAGGGCTGTAACACTTTTGGTGTCATCACGGGCTTCTGGAACTTCCGAGTTTCCACTGCCTTCCGATACCAACAATCTCATTTTAAAAAGTGGTGAACTTGTTTCCGCCTCCCGCAATGTGACAGGGAGCCTTGCCTAGCACACGGGCCTTGCCCTCAGCACTCTAAACCACTTCTGGGAGAGAAACGGGACCTTTTTATCTCAAGAATGCCCTGTTCCCATCTGGAAGCAAACAATGGACCATCCTGCTGGAGGAGGAACCCAGGCCACCACCAGATGCAAAACCACAGCTGGCGCCCAAAGTGGGGCTGGACCCTACAGCCATGAGATTAAGGATCTCATGCTCTACCAACCTTAGATCATAGGCAGAGGGGATCTCACTGAGAAAGGGAGTCTGCTGTCATATACCGATCTCAGATGCAATCTGGAAATGCCAGACTTCAGGTTTACAGCAGGGTTCCACACTTACTGAGCCATCTCCTAGAGTCTGGTTTAGTGTCTGTCTTAGTTACGGTTACTATTGTATGATGAAAAACCATGACCAAAACCAAGTTGAAGAGGAAAGGGTTTGTTTGGCTTATGCTTCCACATCACGGATCTTCATCAAAGGAAGTCAGGACAGGAACTCAACAGGACCTGGAGGCAGGAGCTGATGCAGAAGCCATGGCGTGTTCAGACTGCTTTCGTATAGAACCCTTCTGCCTGTGCACTGAGTCTGGCCTGAGTGAGATCATAAGGAGAGTGGACGAGCCCTAGCAGGAAGGAGCAGAGATGAGAGAGAGAGAGAGAGGTTAGGAAGTCCTGGGATACTCTGGGAGTGTTCAGAGGATAGGAACATAACAGTGAATGACCAGTGCTGAAGAGCTTCAGAGCAGAGCGCAGAGGCCGGGGATGCTTGGCTCTTTTTCTATTATCGTTTTATTATGGCCAACAGACAATAGCAGAAACATCACCACTTTAACCATTTTTAAGGGTAGAGTTCAGCGGTGTGAAGTAGGCTCACATTCTTACACACATGTTAATATCTTGAAACTTTTGTTTTCCAGAATAGAAACTCCACCTCCACTAAAAGAGCTATTAATTTTCTGTCTTTCTTAGCCCCTATTTTTCTATCCTACTTTCTGGCTCGGTCAACTTGACTGCCCAAAGCATCTCACATCATCAGGACCAGGCAGCATTTGTTTCTTGTATCCTTTGCTTCACACGTAGTGTCTTCAAGGCCATGTTGTAACCCATGGCAGAATTTCCTTCCTTTGTTCCTTCCTTCCTTCCCTCCTTCCTTTTTGTTTATTCATTTGTTTGTGGCACTGGGGACTGAACCCGGAGCTTCACACATATTACACACCCACTCCACCACTAAGCTCTATGCACAGCCCTTCTTTATCTTGGTACATGTGTCTGTAGGTGGGCATTTAATTGTTACTACAGTTTTCTTAGATGGTGTCTTACTGTGTATAGCCCAAGCAGGCCTTGAACTTGAAGAGATCTACCTGCTTCTGCCTCCTAAAGGCATGGACAATCACACTGAGCTTCAGCTTTTTTTCTTTTTCTTTTTCTTTCTCTTTTCTTGCTCTCTTTTTTGAGAATTTCATGCGATGAATTTTGATCATAGCCACTTTCCCTCCCGCAACTCTTCCAAGATTCACCGTTTGCTTCTCTTCCTACCCAACATTTTGTCTATTTTTCCCCCACCAAGGCCAACTTGTGCTGCCCACATACCCTTGGATGTGTGGCCTTCCACTGGAGCCTGATCAACTCACCAGGGTTCTACATTCTTAAAGAAAACGGACATGTCTTTTCCCAGAAGCTATGAATTGCCAACAACTCTTAGGCTAGGGGTAGAGCTCCGTGTCTGCCTCCCCTCTCCATGCTGGGATTTAGCCTGGCTTTGGCTTGTACAGGTCTTGTGCATACTGTCACAACTGATATTCGTAAGCTGCCCTGCTAACTTTGTTTCAAAATTACATTTATTGAGGAAGGAGAGACAGACAGACAGACAGACAGACAGAAAGACAGAGCACCACAGTGCATGTAAAGGTCAGAGGGCAGCTTGTAAATTTAGTTCTCTTCTTCCATGTTTGTTCAGGACATCAAACTCAGATGATCAGGCTTGGCAGTTAATGTTGTCTTGCTGAGCCACCCTGTCAGCCCTGTCTCTACCTTTCAGTGACTGTGGATAAGGCTACAGTGGGCGTGGGTGTACAAATATCTGGCTGAGTGTCTGCTTTCAATTCTTTTGGCTCTGTACTCAAAACTGGAATTACTGAATCACACATCGATTTGGCTTAATTTAATTTTTTTTTGAGGACTCGAAGCGCCTTGCCATTTTATATCCACACTAGTAAGTAGTCAGTAGGAATCCTGTCTTTCCCGCATCCTGGCTGTACTTATAAAACATAATAGCCAGCCTAACAGGGTGAAGGGAATGATTAGGTTTGGGGGACCCTGAGACAGCGTGATCTCGCAGTAAGATCTCTTCAGCAGGATCAGTACTAGGGATGACAATGTTGACGTTAGCTGCTGGGTCGATTGGAAAACCTGAGTCTATGAGTGTGCAGCACAACATCTGAGCATCTTGCCTGTCCGCTGTTTGCTCTTGTGTTTGCCAGACAAGAACCACGTATACATGTCAACGACTTGTGTGCATCTCAAGAGGGAACCGTGAGAAACAGCCAGACAGCATCCTACAGGTATGTTTTGTGTGGTACATTTGCCCTCCAAACCTGACAGCCTCTCAGTTACATTCCGATTTCTTGCTTCTCTTGAAGGATGGGAAGACATGGAAACAATGGGATCCTGGTCACCGCGTGACTTGTTCAACAGTGTGTGAGCCCTTGCACCCATCCCAAGACGTCCACTCAGACCACAAGCTGAGAGTGAAATCTTTCAATAAGATGCAAACTCTTTGCCCCCCCCCAAAAAAAATCTAAAATGGGAAGATTTAAGATACTGCACTGCTATCGGCTGTATCATATGTTCAGTTACCAAGCTAATTTTTCTCTTGTTAATCTTTTTTTTTTTTTAAGTAACTATCAAAGTCTAAGGTGATTGCTATGATAAGCGTTTTCCAAAAAATGACCAAGACTTTTCATTAGGGGTTTTTTTTCCATGAGAACAGGGTCCAAGGTTCTTCGTTCATACCATATACCCAAGTATAAGCAGATGGGCTAATCGCACACACTACTGTGACTATTGCCGCTGCTCAGAGGGTGCTTGGAGGTGTCTCAAATGTGGTCATCCAACACAGCAAGCAACAGCCACCCGGGCACTCTGTGAATTAAAGCCATTCATTCAAAGCTCACGAGCACAACCAGATTTGTTACACAGCCTCCCTAGGATCTGAATCCAGCCTCAGATTTGGTTAAACATTATTCAAGTTTTTTTTTAATATGAATGTTGTGTTCTTGTGTTTTTGTGTAAAAAAATAATTTTATGAAGGTAGAGAAGATCATAGTTTGTAAAATATAATTTGCTCTTTTCCTCCTGCCCCTCCTATCTGCTTATATTGGACAGAGGTAAAGCAATGTCTCAGAAGAAGGGGCATTCCAAATTCAGAATGATGCTTTTCCTTAAGAGCAAAAGACTCATTAGTATTAATTATGATTTATGACAGACAAGAGCCAAATAATTTGAGGTCATTTGTCTCATTTTGGGCACAGCAATAGGGTATGAGGAAGAGGAAATCATGAGAACCTCAACAAATGAAATGTTTCCTAACCGAAAATCTTAGTCAGATAAATGTCGTAATGCCTAAAATTCCTGCCGCAGACATCACAGCCACAGCCACAGCATGAGGATGCAGAAAGCAGAATCCGCGTATCCTAGCTTCTTCTCCTCATGGAGACAAAGCAGTTGAGGACCCATCCCCTGGGAGTCTGGGGTTAGAGCTGGAAGCAGTTCCCAGGAAAAAAATTTCTTTGAACCTTGCCCTTTGACCTGAAGTTCACAAAGAACTGGGCCTCTCTGTACATTCCACCCCTCAGGAGCAGCATGCTGGGAACTATGATTGAGATCCAGCTAGCCACCTGTTGTCGTGTGAATCTTCAACTGCTGCCCTAGAGGCTCATGGGTAAAGGGGCTTATGTCCCCTTGGTACTATTGGGGAGTGAAAGGTCCATGGATCATTAAGGGAATGGCCCCAAAGGAGTCTGTGAGACCATGGTCTCTTCTTCTTTCATCTTTGCACCCTATGTGTCAAAGAGTTTCTCTCTGCCACACATTTTACAAGCTCCCCAAAACAGCAGCTAACCAGTATAATCTGGAAGCTCTAAAATTGTGATCGAATATGAACCTTCTTTCTTTATAAGTTACCTCAGGTGTTTTGTTATAGTTGTGGGAAGCTGTATAACATGCCACCCAACTGCATATAGGATAAACATAATTCCATCATTATCCTTACAAGGGTATATGGCATATCCATATATATCTTACTTTTAAAAAATTGTATAAATTATTTGAAATTTAAGTTGCTTGACTTTTCCTCAACAAATATATGAAAAAGAGGAACATTGCCAGAAATACAATCATATATGCCCTAGTCTTCTGGGTAACTCATATTTAATTTTTATTGGAACAGCATGAAAATACACTTTTTGTACTAATGAAGACACTGGCATTTGCTAGTTAACTGACTTATTGCTGTTTTGTTGTTGTTAAATTATAGTAATCACACAAGTTTCATTGTTCAAAACTTGAAAAAGAAAAGAAAAAATGAACAATTATCTTGTTGACTCTTGTTTTAGGAGAATTAAAAATCATGGAGAGACCTTGGGACGTAGAAGTAGGACACAAATATTGAATTGAAGACAATTAAAGAGCCTACCCACCAGCAGAGAGGAGTCTGGGAGTGACTCTGTTCTGAGTGTTTGGCCTCGTGAGGAAGGGTGACTGCTGCCCAAGCCTGACAGCCTGAATTTGATCCCAGGGACTCATGATGAAAGAGAAAACCAACTCTCACAAGGCCTGTGATCTCCTCATGTGCACAATGGCACACGTACAAATACACACAGATACAAAACAAAACAAAAAGCCACAAAAAATGTCAAAGGTCCAGGACTTTGGAGGTAGGAACAAAAGAAATGGTTCCTTATAAGGTAAAGACAGAAGTTAGGGGAAGTGCAAAGTTACCCTCAGCGCCATTTTTATAAGGACCCCTTGAATTTCTACAGAGCCAAAATGGTCTTAGATGCCAGGGCATCACCTGTCATTTTCCTTTGGTCATCTACTAATGGCCGGCTTGGTGTCTATCTAAAGCCCAATATTACCTCTCTCATAGCCTCATTCCCTGTTCTCAGAGTTTCTGGGTCACCTGGAGAACTTCTGTGCTTACAGTTTAAAAATGTCATCTCGGTTTTATGGGGACTATCAAGGAAAAGGTAACCAAACTAAAATGAGCCATGAAGTTTTGTAAATACTACAGGGTCAAATTCAACGTCTCTACTTGCTTCCACTGGCTTCTGTGGTACCTAGCACACAGTAGATTTCAATGTCTAGTGCCTAGCACACAATAGGTTTCAATGTGTAGTGCCAGCACACAGTAGGCTTCTGCTGAGTATTTGGTGAACGAAAGGGAAATCTGGTCAGGTAGAGAGCACATCCACCCTTCACTCTTCAAATGAGAAAACTTTTTTTTTTTTTTTTTTTTTGAGAAATCTTTACTTTGTGTGTGGGCTCTCTCTCTTCTCTCCTCCTCTTCCTCCTCCTCTTCTTCTTCCTCCTCCTTCTCCTCTTCCTCCTCCTTTTCCTCCTCCTTCTTCTTCTCTTTCTCTCTCTCTCTCTGTCCCCAGAGATTGACATCAAGTGCATTATTCTATCACTTTCTATCACTCTCCAACTTTTTTTTTTTTTTTAGGAAAGGTCTCTTCCTGATTGCACTAGATTGACTGACCAGGGAACTGTAGAGATCTGCCCATCTCTTTCTCCCTTATGATGAGATTACAGACAGGGTGTGGAACATTTGACTTTTTATATAAAGCGCTAGGCATTCAAACTCAGGTCCTCATATTTACATGGAACCATTTTACCTGATGGGCATCTCCTACCCACACAGGGGAAATCTTTAGAAAAAACTACGTTTGAAGTCGGGAGTGGTGGTCCACACCTGTAATGCCTGTACGTGAGAGGTAGAGGCAGAAGGGTCTGGAACCCAAGATCAAGCCTCTGTTCCACGGTGAATCTCAGGCCAGCCTGGACTGTATGGAGGACAGGATGACTGAGGTTAAAGGAACAACTGGGCCTAGGGGGACATGTGGACACTAAAGACAGTGGCAGGCCATGAGCACCCCAGGGCTGAAGGATCAGGAAGACACAGCGTAGCTGCAGTCTAAAGTCTGGAGCAGCTGATGAAGTGTGCAGGAGCACAACTGCTGCTGGCAGGCCGCAGAGCTGAGAGAGACTTGCCCTGCCCTTTCCCCTCCCACTCTCTTCCTCTTGCCTGTGCCTGCTGACTAGACCCAAAAGCACATCAAGGCACTGGGGAGTGTGGGAGGTGTGTGTGTGTTTTTTTTTTTATAAGAGGTCAAATGCTGGAGTATGAGATGGGAAGGAAATCAGGGCACAAATGTGGAGAAACTAGCAGGAGGTTACCTCACGCATGCACAGGGAATTCACCAGCCATCTCAACATGTTTACGTCCTGGCTACGCCTGGAGATGGCTTCATTCTCCTTAACACAATTGAGGTCTACCCAGAAGTTCACACTTGCCCTTCAGGAAGCTGGGAACAAAATTTCCTGGGGGAGTGCACCCCAAGATGCAGATTATGCCTCTCTTATGAGACAAAAGCTGCGGTCTCTTCACCTTTAGGGCATAAGGCTGGTCCCATAATGCTGGGACTACAGGAGAATGTCAGCCATGTGACTTAGACATGCCATACACAAAGTGACCTAACCATATGGCCTTGTCTAAGCCACGCCTCAGTTTCCCTAGCCATAAAGTGAAGAAAGAAATGGTCTTGGTGGTAGACGTGAGGACGGGTTTGTCTTTCCTCAGACAGTTTTGCTGTTGGTTTTTGTCTTTTCCTGTAGATAACAAACACAAACATGCCAGATATCTCCAAGGAGTTGGAATATGTTCCCTTGTTTGTTTGTTTGTAAAAAGAGAAAGATAAAAAAGAAAGGAGTTGCAAAACTAACCTTTTTCTTAAACAATAAACAACTCAACATTAATGGGGCTTGAAGCTCTTGGGGCGCACACTTCTAAAAGCATGATCTTTGGAAAGTAAATAACTCCTGTGATGCCCGTTGTCTGTTTCTCAGGACATCTTTAATAACATGCATATGGCAGCCACGGCTCGGCCAGGGCCAGAGGAGCGTTTTCCATGAGAAACAAGGCAGCTCCTGTAGGCAGGCATACAGGGCGGCTGCTGGGCAAGCACCTCCACCGAAGCGACAATTGCTCAGGGGCCAGGCCGTCTCCCAAAAGGACACTTGCTGAACCAGGTGTGTTTCAGACCCTGGACAAGGATGCGCATTGTAGTTCCTCCACCTTGCTCCTTCCTGTTGGTTTAAGCAATTCATAGGAGTCTTTTATTGTCCTGGACCTTTTGTGAAATGCCACTTGTCCTGTTGGCTCTCAGCCCGAACACAGCCTGAAGGAGGCAGAGAATTCGAGCGTTGACGTTGCTGGAGCTCTCATCTCTCGGAAGTGAAATGGCTGGAGGAACTGCCATTATGAGGTGGGCTGACCTGGTAACTCCTGGTTCCTACTTTTTAAGTAACAGACTTGGCCCCTATGGAGTGAGCCTGTGACTGAGCCTGAAAGATTGTGCAAGACCATTGCTCAACAACAAGGGAACTTTTAGTTGATGTTGAACTGGGATTTGAATCCAGGCTTCTTTTGTTCTTTTGGTGGTGGTGGGTTGTTTGCTTTGTTCTTTGATTGATTGATTGATTGACTAATTGAGTTTTGAGACAGAGACAGCCCTGGCTGGCCCAGAATTCATCATGTAGATCAGGCTGGCCTGGAACTCACAGAGATCCACCTGCCTCTGCCTCCCAACGAACGCAGTCTTCTTAAACACTCTTTATGAAGGAACAAACATTTTATTTTGAAAAATAGGTTTCACTTAGAGGATGTAATATTTTTTCCTGCAACTCCCCCATCCCCAATGCTTGCTGAATATTGTTTGAACATTGCTATATCAGGGCGCACAGCGACACCTCCACACTATTTTACAGCACAGCTCCTGCTTACTGACATAGTGGCGCCTTCACTAGCTAGATCTCAGCGGCTTCTTCCAGTGTTCTGCTCTTCCAAGTTCCTCATCTACAAAACACCAGCTCCAAATGAAGTCATCTGCAAGGTTCCCCCTGACCGCAGAACCCCACGGTTCTGATTTGGAGGACCAATTTTCTCCCTTTATTAAAATATTAAAGTTATGAGACTAAATGGTGGCTGAGAGGGAGCATATAATAAATAGCTAGCTCTCATGGCATGACTATTTAGCTGATTTATATTCGAGGACTTCTGGCTTAATAAAAGGGTATAGCCAAACTCGGCAGCCAAAAATGATACTTCCAAGTAACAGGGAGATATGTAACTATATTCCATGTGGAATAAAAATGGCAAGGGGTTGATCCTGAGACTAGAGGTCACTGTAGATGGCAGACACAATATCAGGGAAGATGGCATACAAGGTATACTGCTTGTTACTGGTTGTTGCTGTTTTGTTTTGTTTGTTTTTTTCTTGATGATGATTGATGTAGAGGCCTGGGTTGTATACAAAAGCCTTACTAAGCAAGCCAGGGAGCAGATGACAGTAAGCAGTATCCCTCTGTGGCCTCTGCCTCAGCTCCTGCCTCTAGTTTCCTTGCCCTGACTTCCGTTCATGTTGGACTGTCATTGGAACATGCAAGCCAAATAAAACCTTTCTTACCAAGTTTTTGTTTTTTGTTTTTTGTTTTTTATCATGGAGTTTGTCACAGCAATAGAAAGCAAACTAAGATACAAGGGAAGCCCGCGAAAGGCATTTTAATCTGATTTCATTTGCCAATCACCAAAACGTAAGACAGTTAATATTTAAACACATAATTACAAGATATGTAACACACGTGTGGTGATTTGAATGAACAGGGCCACTGTAGGCTCTCATGTTTGAATACTTGGTCCTTAGTCAGCAGACCTGCTTAGGAAGGACCGGGAGGTGCGACATTGTTGGAGGAGGTGTGTCACTGGGGGCAGGCTTGGAGGTCTCAAAAGACCCTGCCGACCTGCCAATCAAACTGAAAGCTCTCAGCTGGTCTTGCTGTCATGGCTTTGCTCTGCCATCATGGACTCAGAAACCATAAGACCCAAATTAAACATTTTTTAAAAATTATTTATTTGCAATGGTGTTTTGCCTGCATGTGTGTCTTTGAGAGGGTGGCAAATCACCTGAAACTAGAGTTACAGACAGCTGGGAGCTGTCATGTGGGTATCTGGAATTGAACTCACAACCTCTGGAAGAGCAATGAGTGCTCTTAACCACTGAGCCATCTCTCCAGCCCTGAACATTTCTTTCTTTATAAGTTGCCTTGGTCATGAAATTTTATCACAGCAGTAGAAAATTAGCCATGACAATATGCAATATATAATTTTCTGGGTATGTCCCATTTTCTATAGATGGAGTTTCTTAGTGTATAACAGTCTTGTTAGGATGTCCTGGGTGTCCACGGTGGGCAGAAAAGATGAAGAGTTTTTTGAAAGAGACAAAGAGAGATACAATTAGAGAAATGGAGCCACAGCTCACTGTTTCATGAGATGAGCTGACCAGAAGCCACAGTGCAAGAGAGGCTTGCAAGGAGGCAACAGTATGATTTGAGGCAGGACATAAAGGGACTGAGTCAATAAGCAAGGAAGTATATTAAAGAATTTGACAGGCCATATATGGTGGTGCATGTCTTTTTTTTTTTTTTTGGCTTTTTGGCTTTTTGGCTTTTTGGTCTGTCTTGGATTCACTTTGTAGGCCCAGCTGGCCTTGAACTCACAGAGCTCTGTTTGCCTCTGCCTTTGCCTCCCAGCATGCTGGGATTACAAGTGTGCACCATCATGCTTGCCTGGTGCAAGTCTTTAATTCCAGCACCAAGAGGAAGAAGAAAAGGATCTCTGTGAGTTTGAGAGCAGCCTGGTCTACAAAATGAATCCAGGACAGACAAGGCTCTGCAGTGAGACCCTGCTTCAAAAGGACAACCACCAGCAAAGAGTTAGGCAGAACTGGAATCCAGCTCAGTGGTTAGAGCTCTTGCCTAGCCTCCTAAAGACCCTAGGTTTAACCCTCAGGAACAGGAAAGCGAAGCAGTTTTGTGGAGAATCAGACAAATCAGTTTAAAATGCCTGAAATGAAAAGCAGCTGAGGGGGTGGGGGGTGGGGGGTGGGGGGGCTGATGGAGGATGGGAGGGGTGGGCTTGGAGAGGGCTGAGATGGAGGTGGGGGTGGGAAAGGTGGTTCACCCATCCTAATCATGAGGACCCGGAAGAAGCTAAGTTGCTAGAGACCCGAAGAGCCCTAAAGGGCTTGGAGGTAAGAGCTCTGTTTCAAATCGGTATACAGCTTAGGGAGAAACACAGAAGGCCTGAGGACTCCAGGCCTCATTGAGGGTGGGATGGACCCACTGAGGCAAATGAAGCACAGACACCTGAAAAATTCCCAAAGCGACTGTGACTCTACTTGGGTATGTTCCGCTAGGACGCTAAGTTGAAGGACCACTGGAAAGATGGTCAGGCAGAATCTCCCCAAACTGTGTGTTTAGGCGAAAACAGCTTCACTAGCTGGAAATGTTTTCCTCTGTTCAGCTATGGAACTGCACATCCACACACTCACAACAGTTTGTTGTTGTTGCATTAGAAATGGAATTCAAGGCCTTGCACACACACACACACCTTCCATTACTTAAAAAAAAAAAAAAAGATTTATTTATGATTATGTACACAATGTTCTGCCTGCATGTACACCTGCAGGCCAGAAGAGGGCGCCACATCACATTATAGATGGCTGTGAGCCACCATGTGGTTGCTGGGAATTGAACTTAGGACCTCTGGAAGAGCAGTCAGTGCTCGCAACTTCTGAGCCACCTCTCCAGCCCCCTTCCATTACTTTTGAAAGCCCAGCTTACCCCGAACCCTAATAAAACTTGCTAGCCCCAGCCCAGCCCCACTTCCTAAGCACTCTAAAAAGAAGGCTGGTCATCGTCACTAGATACTGATTTAACAACACGTGAGGTCCAGGCCAGGAGAGGCGCCAAACTCAGAGCTCTGCTCTCAGAGATGCTCATTATTTAAAGTGTCAGGCTCGTTATATTTTTAGGGTAAAGTGTGTTGTATTTCAACTCATGCCGCAGATGGCTGAGGCCTGGGGAAAGAGAGAGGCTCTCAGGGATGTGGCTTCTCTCAGGGGTCCGAGGCCAGAAGAGGCTGGAGGCCCTCTGCTTGGAGTAAAGGGTCCTCTCGACCCGGCTGGAAGACCTGCTTCCATGAGGTTTGCGGAACTTCCCGGTCCCTTCTGCATCTCCTAGGGGAGATAATGGAGAAACCACTCCGGGGGCTCTGGGGCTCCGCTCCAGGGGCTATGTCAGCATGTTTGTGTTAGTCTTACGTGATATCCGCTGCCACCCCTGTACAGACGTCGTTTTGCTTTTCAATTGGCATCTACTTTCCAGCGCACAGGTTCCTAAGCTCTTTGAAAGCAAGATGTCCTTATACCCTAAAAGTCTGGGTTTTTGTTTATAGGCACCGTGTCTGTTGATATTTGCTGTTACTTACTAAAAACGGCCTATCGTTTTCAAAGTTGAAACTTTATTTTTTTTTCTACTTTTATAAACTTTTATGGGAAATTATATAGTTCACATTTGATTAATAGATTTTTTTTTTAATTTACTTATTTTATTTTGTGAGTGTTAGTGTTTTGCCTGCATGAGTGTCTGAGGTCAGAAGAGGGCATGAGATCCCCGGCAACTAGAGCTACAGATGGTTATGAACAGCCATGTGGGTTCTAGGAACCGAACACAAACAAGCCCTCTGAAAGAGCAACAGGTACTCTTAACAAATGTTCTGATCAATAATTTTTACAAAGCATGAAAACAGCTGTTTAACTGAACAGGAAAGCTTTATACGACAGGTAGCTGCGGTGTGATTTACTTACTTTTTATTTATTCTAAGAAACTGAAAGTTTAGTTCAAATGACCAGTCATTGTAGAAGTATTCTGGAAATGCCCTATACTTCTCACCTCTGAGTAAAATACACCAAAGTTGACCTGTTCTTATCTTTTCTCTTCTTTTTAAAGTTAACATGAAATGTAACAAGTTTCCTGTGACATTTATGTATCTAGTTTTGATTGATTCCTGTTCCCTCTGCCTCTCCATGTTTACTTTGCCTACTTGTACCCTTCCACCGCCAGTGTTCAGAAAAAAATATTTATTAATTTATAATTAATAAAAATTAGTATGTTACACATTTTATGAGCAATCTACGGCTTTCAAAATCTCTTGTGATGAGAGGGGCATCAAGATACATTAATTAATGTAACTTATCTCAGTAAAAGCTCTGTAATGTCTGGCTCAGTGCAATACCGCTTCCTTCATCACTCTGCTTGTGTGTTCTGTCTGTTATTATATGTTGTTTTGGTTAAAGATGTTCATGGAAAGAGGCTGAGAACGTGAGTCATTGGCACGGTATTTGTTTTCCCCCGTTTTGGTTTGTTTGTTTGTTTATATACATTTTTAAAGGGAGAGTCTCACTGTGTGGCTCTGGCTGGCCTGGGCCTTCCTCTATATAGCAGGTTGACCTCAGAGCCACAGAGATTGGCCTGTTGCCTTCTAAGTGTTGGGATTAAAGGTGTATGCTACCACTCATCACTTGAGTTAGTTTTCAAAATGTAAAGAGGAGCTTGGAGAGATGGCTGTGCGCTTAAGTGAACTTGCTACCCTTCCTCGATGATCCAAGTTCAGTTCCAGCATCCAGACTGGATGGCACACAACCTTCTTTAACTATAGCTCCAGAGGATCCAAGGCCCTCTTTTGGACCTCATAGATAGGCACATGGCTATACACAGACACATACATACATACACATAATCTGAAGGGGTGGAAAGCTATGTAAAGATGGCCCAGTAGTTAAAAGCTTGCTGTGCTCTGGCAGAGGACCAACCATTTATAACTCTAGATCCAGGGGCTCTAGGCCTCTCTTCTGGTCTTCACGGACACTACGCTCATATGCACATGCTCCTACATGCATGCACACACGCACACGCACACGCACCTGCAATTAAACATAAAATATTTAAAGATAGGTAAAAGTAAAAATACACCTAAGGAAAAGGAAAGAAAGGATTAGATGAGGGCTTAGCCTCACAGAGACATGTAGGTAAAAAAAATATATTAATAATCTTGTCACATAGTTGTGAACATCTTTCTTTAACATGACTCTAAAGCTCAGTGAATAGTAGTTTCTTAAAAGCTATGAGCAGTGTGGAATCTGAGACCACATCAGTGCGCTCCCCTGTTTTTTATATTAAAATCCATTGACCTGCGTTTCACTTTGAGTGAACCGTCTACAATGATCTGACTTAGTGACATTATGCATTGAATGTTTGCAATATGTCGGTCAAACTGAGCTAGGAAGATCTTTCAAAATGTGGACACTACATTTAAAACGTCACATTTATGAATGCCACCACGGAGCTCATCGAACAAACGAAGCGTTAGGAAACTGTTAAGTTCGTGGTAACACACACAAGTCATGTAAATCTTTACTTACAAGTACAAATTCTTCCATCTCTAGAAAAATACTACCTCTTGTTTTCCTTGAAGTTACAACAAGCTCACTTCAGTCCTTTTTTTTTGAGAAATACCCAAGTTTGCCTGCCAATCTTCTTTCAAGTAAAGATAATGTCCCAAGAAAAATGAAGACTATTTCAAACAATCCGAGAAGTGATTTTCCTCCAGACAATGGGCATGCTTCAGTCACAGCATTCTGTGTCCATTACTGTGTCACAGGGAAAAGTCTCAAGGGGTCAGAGTTAGTAAACGTCATCATATTTACCATGTCATCAAGGAGATCCTTAAATGAGCCTACTTCTTTGCTTTCTCTGATATGTGCGGCTCATCATAACTGTGGCGCCCTTGCCTTGATCTGTGCCAACGCGCCATTGTTTCACCCAACACTGCCTTGGCCTCATTACTACAAATGGCAACACGGAGAACAGGGCAAATGACATCGTGATATATTACATAAAAGTTTTAAAGACATTAATTAGTAATTATTGGGAGGGATGTTGCACATGCCACGACACATGTGCTGGAGGTCAGAGAACAACTTTCTTCTGAAAGTTGGCTCCCTTGCTTCATCAAGCCAGGTGTCACAGACAGGACTTGGGCATCAGGCGTGTCAGCAGGTGCCTGCGCCTGCCAAGTTAGCCTCACTATGAAACTACTTTGACCCTGTAGAGCTTCTGAGACTCTGTACTAGTCTAAGAGCTAGGATCCACTGTCTATGCACCTTTAGCAACTCTTGGGCTTAAATGGCATTTACACATATGAGCCAGCACTTACGAAACATCTTAGCATGCACAATTCTTTTTTTTCTCTTCTTCTTCTTCAAGAACCTAAATAGATCTCACATTTGACAGAGGATGGAGATGGGATGGAGAGAGCACTATGCTTTTTAAAAGACATATATGATCTTAAAAGCCTACTGAATCAAATATAACATTTAAGTCTAATGCTACAGTGAGTAAGAACCCAAACTGGTTGGTCATGGGTATGCACCCCCAAACATACTATTAAATTTTCATTTTGAGTTTCCTTGTGGTTATCTTCAGTATTTAGCTTCCTAACATTTTAGATTGCTCTAACATTAAAATTAGTTTGAATATATAGCAATTAAGGATGGATACAAATGACCCTGAACAGTGTTGTCTACTCTTCAGACACCAACCTGGGATTTAAACAGAACACCTTCAGTTTATTTCTATTGCCTATGGTTATGTATTATTACTTCAAACAATTTTTTTTGGAAAAAGGTGGAGGCATGAATAAATTCCACTTAAAATGCTTTTGGCTGTTGATGGAACACCTGTATAATTAAAAGTCGACAACATTTGCCTGCATGCCTTTAAAAGGACGCAGGAAATGTACTGAGCTTGGAGGAAGGGCCAGAGGTGTGTTTTCAATTACAGTGTGCTAAGCATTGCAAAGAGTCATTGCAGTTTCAGGAAAAGATGGCGCTGTGTCCATTTGGAGCCATGACCCTGATATCCTAGGTAATGGTTCTGAGGGAGCTGTGGTTGTTGTCATGGCCACTGTGTTTGCCTTAGCTGTGACACGCCCACAGGAGGCTGCTTGCAGCAGATGAACTTCAAACCTGATGCACAGCCCAAGCCACGGGAAACTGGATCTGATCTGAGTTAAAAGACAGTCTAGTTCAAATCATAACACAGGGAAATTTAACTGCCTTTCTTCATTAGTTTGTTTTCCTTAATTTGAGACAGAGTCTCATTGCGTAGTCCTGGCTGCCTTGGAGCTTGCCATGTAGACAAGGCTGGTCTCAAACAGAGATCTGCCTGCCTCTGCCTCCCCAGTGCTGGGATCAAAGGTGTTGGACACCATGCCTGGTTTTAACTATCATTTAAAAAAATATTGTGCCGAGTGTGGTGGTGCACATCTTTAATACCAGCACTCTGGAAGCAGAGGCAGGTGGATCTCTGTGAGTTCAAGGCCAGGCTGGGCTACAAAGGGAGTTCCAGGACAGCCAGGGCTACACCGAGAAACCCTGTCTCGGAAAACTAAAATAAAATATATATTTTTTTATAGTTAGTTTAAGATTGATGCTCCAGTTTAAACTGATCGTTTTATGTGGTGCTCATCTTAGCAAGCATTAAAGCTTGCTTCAGATAGTAACACCACATTAGGGTGCTAAATATGTTGGTAGGCATCAGCGAGGAGGGGTTCATCTTTAGAATTCATTATTGGTGAAAGCCTCTTTTGGGAGACATAGTCTCCTTTAAAGTTTCCCAATGAAAACAATATATAGCTATTGTTAGTTTTTTGTTTTGTTTTGTTTTTTGGGTTTTCAAGACAGGGTCCCTCTGTGTAGCCTTGGCTGTCCTGGAGCTCACTATTTAGACCAGGCTGGCCTTGAACTCACAGAGATCCACCTGCCTCTGCTTCCGGAGTGCTGGGATTAAAGGTGTGTGCCACCACCACTGTTATCATTTTTTTAAAAAAGGAGTTGTACCCAAACGTAGCCCCCGATGACTCTCTTTAACACCCCATAGACGTTTAAGTTATTCCTGTCAACTTATAGCACGCCATTTTAATGTTCTGCGTCTTCAGTATGACTCCCCCTTTTTTGATGAAAACGTCTATTTAAAAATTGGTAGGAAAATATTTAACATAATATGATGATCAGTCAAAAGGTTTTTTTTTTTTAGTTCAAAAGGGAAGATGTAGTTTAAATAATGCACCTTTTTATTTTTTAGCTCTGACTCATGACATATAATGTATTCCACCAAGTTCAAAGTTTCCTCTTACAAAGAGTTTTATGAAACAGCTCTTCTTCAGGCCAATTTTTTTACTTCAATTATAGTAGCAGATTTTGGAGTTTTAAATCATTAACAAGCTCCCAGTGAACTTCTATCCACATGGCTTACTGTAAGAGAGGGAGAGCTGCTCTCCTCACTGGGTACCTTTTGTGTGGAGACGCATCCTTTTCTGTTTTTCCTCTTTATGTGTCTCTTTGAAGCAAGATGTGTGATTTCTAAAGTAATGAAAGTATACGGCTTAATGAAAACTGCTGTATGAGCTCAAACTGCCCACTGGAATTCCTTCAGGGTAAACCTCAGCTACCTGTGTTCTAGGAGGGGTGGGGGCGGGGGAGTCAAGATGCTATGTGAATTGCAGGACTATCACCTTGGCAGTTAACCCTCAGGAGTGACCTAATCTTATTTTCCCTTTTTTCTCAAGGGTCTGTAATTTTCATTTGTGCTGAGTTTTCAAGTGTTAACTCCACCGGGACCCTCCAAAATTGGGCATTCATCCCACTCAGTTACTGATCTTGAAGGTGCTATCTTTTAATTTTTAGAAAAAAAAATATTTATTTTTCATTGGACTGTTTTAAGAGAGTGTGTGAGACTCTGTAACCTCTAGACTCAAGGTGATGGGGTGAAAGAGTGAATCTTCCAGTGACAAAAGCCTGGAGAATTTTATACAGAACCAAATGCAGTTTAATACACAAAAGAAAGTGGCTAGTGCAACCTATTTCCTTAAAAAATCCGTAAAATAATGTTCCAAGGGGGGGCACTTTTTCACACACCCCCTTGATTGGGTGACTAGTGGGATAAATTCGAAGAAGTCCATCCCAGCCCCCCCCCCCCCGCACGCGCGGCCCCCATTCTTTCCAGACGGAGCAGTTGTAAAAGCAAAGCCGAGTCCGCCCTGAGAGCCTTAGGGCACCTTCCTCTTTGCTCTGTGTGTGTGTGTGTGTGTGTGTGTGTGTGTGTGTGTGTGTGTGTGTGTGTGTGTGTGTGTGTGTGTGTGAGCGCGCGCGCGCGCTCGCGTGTCTAGCTCTTGCTCTTTCCCTCAGTCTCTGTATGTGTGTGTGTGTGTGTGTGTATGTGTGTGTGTGTGTGTGACAGAGAGAGAGCGCGAGAGGAGAGCGAGAGAGCGAGCTGCGAGCTGTGCTGCCGCCGCCGCTGCCCTTTGATCCCGACATTAGTGTTAGGGGCTCGGAGACACAGCGCGCGGCCATAGACACCGCCGCACCGGCGCTCATTTATTTATACCTCCCATTACACGCGAGCACAGGACACACACACACTCACACCTATTAGATCCGTTTCCATTGAAGAATATTACGCTCGGGGACAAGCCAGGTGCACGACCAAAAAATTAAAAAAAAAAAAAAAAAAAAAAAAAAAAAAAGGAAAGAAAGAAAGGAAAGAAAAGAAGAAAACCCCTCTTCTGGCTCCAGGAAACAAGCTTCAACCCGTTGCACACACCGGAGAGAAGGGGTTTCCCCCTGCCCGCCCCCCAACTACCTCCCCGCTCCTGCCAGTGTCTGCCTGTCGGCCCCCACGGGGGTTTATTTGATCTCACATTAACCAAGGAGGAGAATGTGAGAAAAGGGGGAAAATGCCCAGGAGGAAGCAGGAGCAGCCCAAGCGCCTTCCCTCACGTAAGTCATCCCTTCTCCACCTCCTCTCGTGCCATTTTCTCGCCCTCCCTCTCCTCTTTCCCCTCCGCAGCCTCCGCCGTTGTTTTCTGCATTAGTTTAGGGTTACAGAGGTGAAACTGACAAAGACACAGCCCGGGTTACTCCTCGTTTAGGTCTATGCCGAGGCAGCCATGTTGGTGATGATCAGCCCCGTGCCCTTTCTATTCTCTCTCTCTCTTTTTCTTTCTTTCTGTCGCCCCCCTCTTTTTTTTTCCTTGAGATCGGGCTTTTCTCCCCTTTCCCTCCCCCTCCTCACTCCGGGTTGCGGGGGAGGGGGCGAGAGGAGGGAGGAGGGGAGTAGTGTGGATGCCGGGTTTTTGTCGCGGGGGGGGGGAGGTGGGAGAGGTTGCAATCTTGGGCGAAAAAAAAAAAAAAGAAAGAAATTCCGTGTGGATCCCGGCGCCCGAGGGTACGGGGTCGGGGCGCGCGCCGGACCGGGGCTGTGACATGGCGATTGGGGGTGTCGGGGCGAGGGCGCGCGGCCGCCCGCCGGGCTGGGGACCGGAGAGGTCGGTCTCCGGCTAAAGGTTGCGCCGGGGTGGGTCGGCCCCGGAGCCGCGGGCGGCTGGAGCTGGAGGCGGAGGTGGAGGCGGCAGCGGAGGGGGAGCCGGGGGCGGTCAAGGAGGGTGTGGGGGGGCGCGGGTGGCCGATCGGGGGGCGAGGCCGGGCAGCCGGGCGGATGTGGGGTGCGGGAGCCGCGCCGAGGCTGAGGCGAGGCAGCCAGGGCGGCGCGCGGCGCGCGAGGTCCCTGCAGAGCCGAGGGGAGGGCGGAGCAGGGCTCCCGGCCGCAATAAAATGCGGGGTCAGGCGGAGCAGACGGAGCCGGGGCGACGCGGGCTCGCAGACCCCCCTCCCCGGCCAGCCCGAGCAGAGTCCGCGACTAAAGTGCATCCCAGCCCTCCTGGCCGTAGCCACACACGCCAACTGGAGACTCGCGCCGGGCTGCGCGGCCGGGTCCCGGTCCCCTCCTCCACCCGCGCCTCGGGTCCCTCTGCGCCGCCCTCCCGCTTTTCTTTGCGAGACTCTTAACTTTTCCCCCACTCCCTCTCGGGCTCCCCCCTCGTCCGCCCCCCCACCCCAAGCTCTCTCCGCTCGGAGTGTTCCGAGATGCTGCTGAAGCTAAAAGTGAAGGAGAAAGAAGCAACTAAAAATATCCCCCCGGGGCCGCCGGGCTCCTTGAATGCAGGGGAGAGGGGGCAGGGGAGAAGGCGTGGGGCGGGGTGGCGGGAGGAGGGGACGCGGGAGGCGCCGGAGGGAGGGGTCGGGGGAGACGGAGGGTCAGTTTCTCCTCTTTCCCCCCTCTCCGTGCCCCCCCCTCCTGTTCCCCTCTCCTGGGCGGCTTGGCGCTGCGCGGAGCCCGTTCCTGCAAAACCCGGGCTGGGGGCGGGAGCGGAGCCGGAGCGCCCGCCCGCGCGGGTGTCAGGCCGACGTGGTCGGTCACCTGAAGTTCACGGAGGGTGGGGGAAGGGTTAAGGTTATGGTGTCTCGGGTTGTGTGTGAGCGTGTGTGTTTCCGCCGCAGACGGGGCGAGCGCGATCGATCTCCCCCGCGCGAAATCTCCGCGGCGGTGCCCACGCGAGGGGGCTGCTGTGGCCCGGGAGGGCGCGGTGGCACCCGGGCCGCGGCCGGAGTGGCGAGGAGGGCACGAGCGGGCAGTCCGCTCCGCAAACATTCCTCTTTTCTTCCCCCTTCCCGGTACGCAAGGAGTCGACGCACAGGGCTCGGGTTGTGCTCTTTTTTTCCCCCTTCCTTTAGGGGGAAAAAAAATGCCCCCGTGCAGTTCTTTCTTCGCCTGCCCGCTAGAGGTTCTGAGGATAATATCACATATGTAATATATATGCACATAAAATCACTAGCAGGCGGCTGCGAGTGTAGGAAAATTTTGTGCGAGGAGGAGGAGAAGGCGGCGCAGTCGGGGCGGGAGGCTCCGCGCTGCGATTCACAGAAAACTCGCAGCAGTTGGTGGAAGTGTTCGTGCACATGGCCCGGCCGGGCGCCCCTCTGCTCGGACGCGCGTGGGCAGGCACGGGGAGGCTGGTGTCCCGGGCGGGCGCCACCGCGGGAGGCTGGCCCTGCTCGCACAAAATGGGCTTCAGTGTTCTCTGCGAACTTGCCCTTAGATGGCAACTTCGGGAGCTGATGAGCTCGTGTGCGAAAACCAGGGCGGTGAGGTTACTTGGTCATTTCCCTTTCTTCTCCTTGCTTAAAAAAAAAAAAAAAAAAAAAAATGTTGGCGGGGTTAGAGGGAGGGTGGGAGAGGAGAAGGGATTTATCTGTTTCGGCTGAGACGGCTGGAACGCCGCCCCTCCCGGGTGTGCAGTGCAGTCGGGCAGCTGCAGCCTGCCCTGCCGGTGACCTTGACCCTGACCTCCTGCGACTACCCTCTTGTCTGAGAGGAAATTCAGGCTCCATTTTAGCTCCGGTGTCTGGTGGGCCTCTCCCGCGGCTTGCTGCCTGTTGATGAAGTTTTATTTTGAGAGTGGGCTTCCTCCTCGTTCTCTGATTGAGTACTGTTATCTACTCATTTAAAAATATATATATATATATCGCTCCCCTCTTGCAGTTACATCAAGCCACTTTTTACCTAAGTAAGAAGCAATTTACTTTGGGAAGCACAGAAAACCGTCCTGCCGTCACCCCTCCCCCCTTCTTTTTAAGGGAAGCCTTAATTTGTAAAGCGTTTCCACCTCTTTTTGCATTGAATGGACTTTTTTTGTGCGTGTGCTTGTGTGCTGCCTTTTCTAAGCGGGGTTTACACGTGTTTTATAAGCAATTTACATTTTGACTAAGAGCAATTTCTGGGCAAATGGTGTATTTTGCAAGTCAGCCATAGTAACCTAGGGCTTGCTGGGAGCCCAGTGACGATCCCAGAAACTTGAAAATGATACGTAGACACAAGGCTTAACAACTTGGGTTAAAAAAAAAAAAAAAAGAACGTTAATTTCTATTTAGTACAGAATATAGTTGTAGATCGACGGCCTAGTTTTCAATACTGAACTATTTTTTATTTATGTGTGAGAAAAAGGCTCCTTCCCTGGGGGAATTACGCTCCATCAAGGTTAAAACGCAGCTGAGTCTGGGGGTTAAAGGAGCCTGGTTGAAGCCATCTTGGAGTTTTAAGAAGTTATATAGGGACAGATCTAGAAGTTGCCACCACCCCACCACACCCCCCACTTCTTCCCCAAAAGAGTGATCTATCCTGTAGGTGAGGCAAGGAGGTGATTAAAGGAATGAACCGGGGAAATTTAAATTGCTTTTAAAGTCAAAGCAGAAGTGATTAAAGCCACTATTGATATGTTGATGTAAGAATTGATAGAGCCTGTAAACATTTAAGAAGTGTGGCTCGCGCGCACACACACACACACACGCACACACACACACACACACACACACTTTCTGTTTGAATTTGTAGAACAGTTGAAATGCTTTCCACGTCTGCCAGCACTCTGCTTTTGCACCCCCGGCAATGGGACTGAGTTTTACAGCACACACTGTTGCCACATGCAGATGGTTTCTGTGAGTGGGGTCTATTTCTCACAGCAAACAATACTATCCAAGAACAGTCTGGCCCTGCAAAGCCCACTGTCTTCCCCCTGGACAGTACAGACACCAGGGAACCTGGACGGTCCATCCTAGAGTGGATTAGTCCTGGAAATCCAGGCGAGCACTTGGTATTATCTGATACCAAGTCTGGGGTGAGCCTTGGCTCCTGGCACGGAGCACTAGCAATTCCCCAGGCTGGGCTCCGGCCTGCTAGGGTTTCCTAGCGCCTTCTGTTCAGCTAGACACCCCTGGGACTGTTCAGAACCGAATTAGCTTTGGAGATGGGCGAGCCTTTAACCTGACACTACTAACCTTAGCCTTGGGTTTCTGATTTAAAATTCTACAGTCATTTCCTCCTGGGTCTCAAAAGTAAGTGTGTGTGTGTGTGTGTGTGTGTGTGTGTGTGTGTGTGTGTGGTTGAGCAAGCACCTGGGCATATGATGTGTGTATATTTGTTTATGTTACATGGGCCTCCTCATGCATACTCAGGAAAAAAAAAGTGGTGTATTCTATGGAGGTGAAGTGTTCCTTTCAGCTACACCCCATAGGGAAGTCCTGTAGTAACTTTTGGAGGCCCCACCCAGCCAAGAGTGTTAAGCCTATATTATATTTGAGGGATCAGTTAAACATTCAAAATAAAGACGTCTATTTCTTGCCTTAACGCAGTAAATTTCATTTTGGGATTTAAAAGTTGACTCAACTTCTGGTGATGGCTCTCTCACAAAAGTTAATTCGTTACTAAAGTGCAATGCCATGTTCAAAAGACTGGCCTAGATGTCCTTAGAGCTGTGCCAGGCACTTATCTTCATCAGAATCCCAAACAGTGTAACTTCAGAAGGCCTATCAGCCTAAGGAGGATGTGAGGGACCCTGGGGTGGACCAGGGACCTTTTGAGCATTATCACCCTTTGGGATCTTGAGGCCAAGAGGGATGGGCTCAGGAAGGTGGCTTGGATGCACGTTACCATGGTAACCAACACTTCACAATTTTACCATTAGCATCAGTTTACATGCCACCCCCCCCCAACACGTATGAGTTTACACCCTATTACACTTATTATTGGGAATTGGCCTGTGGTACCTACTCCCCTGGGGGAGCACGGAGGAGAAGTTAACAAAGCAGTGGGCCTACTATCCCAGTGTTTCACTGTAAATCAGTTGTGGGTCAAGACCGGAACAAGTTATTGTGTTCTGCACTAACATAACTTTAGCAAACTTCGCTCTCTAGTAAAAACAGAGAAGCAAGATGACTGAAAAACAACCTTAGGTTTTTATGTCTGTCTGTCTGTCTGTCTGTTCCCTACCTCCCCTCCACCCCACCCCCCGCGCTCTGTGTGTGTGTGTGTGTTCAAAGAAAAGCATTTTAACTCTGCTTTTATTTCTTACTAACTCTTGCAATGACCAGGCACTATGTCCTGACTAACCCATGGGGAAACATCTCAGTCTGAAGTGGCAGAGCGTTTTACAGCTCTTGCCAGGCAGGCCTAATGATTCTGAGGATCTTTGCTGTCTGTTCCCAAAAAGAGCATCCTTGCATTCCTGGGACAGCAAGGGGACCCATTGCAGGGGCTTCCTGCTAAAATGCAGAGGACGGCTTAAAAATCACATCCCCTCTAATGCTTCAAAATAGTTTCTAATAAAAAAATTGATTTTTAATTTATCTGTGCTGCCATCTCGCTCTCGAGACGACACAGCTGGTGTGAGTTGACAAGTCTCTCGCACAAAGTGTTAATAAATCATGCTGGAGAAGTCTAAATTGGACAGCTTTCTGCTCGCGTGAATGCTGCTGCACATTTCGTAGTTGAATGATCTCTGTCAGAGGGTTTTGGGGAAAGTTTCGAGACAATCTCTGCTTGGGGAGATGTGCAGAAGGCACCCATGGCTGTCGTGTGTGAGTTGGGATACCCAGGCAGGGTCCTGGGATCACAAGTTGCTTTACAATCTAAGAAGTCATATTAGTTACTGTCCACATGGATTTATAGATAAAGCTATATTAGAAATAATTTGTGATGCTGGCCTTGGTCGGCAAAGCAGTAGTTTGGATTCAGATTGGGTCTGGACACATAAGGTTTTACAGGAGGGAAAACACTCTGTCATCTGCTGCTACCAGCTCTGTCCACTCACATGTAAACTGGCTGAGCCAGTGCCCTAGTTGGTTGAGGTTGCTCTTACAGGATGCCTTTGCTCCGGTACTTTATTAAACAACACATAGTTTTTCTCCTTATAGTAGTTGAGGCTGAGAACTTTGAAGTCAAGGTAACCACAGATTCAGTGTTATGTGACAAATAGTCCCATCTGCCCTCAAATAGTGAGATTTTTTTTTTTTTTTTTTTTTTTTTTTTTTTTTTTTGGTGTTTTCACATAGTGGAAGGGTTAGCTAAGTTGCCTGGGGCCTCTTAGACCCAAGGATTGGCCATGTGCAAAGACCTTCCTCCTGACACTTATCACAGCGGGGATGAAGTTCCAACGTAGAAATTGCTTGGGGAGGTGGATTTAAAGATTCAGACTATGGCCCAAGATCTTCAGGAAAGGATGGAGGTGCCCACATTGCTGCGCTGGGACAGGCTTGCTTAGTGCCCATGATGGGTTGCCAAGGCCCTCAGCGGAGGCCAAATGGCGCCACCGTGCTGCGATGAGATTAATATATCCCTTAGCCGTAATCTGGAGCAGCCCTTTGTGGTCTCTTCTTCATTTTCAGATCTCTGGTGGAGCATGAAGGTTTGAGATGCAAAAAGAAAACAGGACAGCCTGGTGTTGATCTTCCTATTCCGAGTGATGTATTAGTAATCTTCTCTAATTTAATCAGACTGGTCGTGGACCAAGATAATGAGAGTATGACCTACAAAATGGGACTTTAGGGTATTTTAAAGGATTTCTAGCACAAGAGTTTACAAGGCTGTGGGCTTTGCGATAAAGCAATAGCTTTTGAGTTTTTACTGACTGGAAAGACATCCAGACAGGGCCTAGTTCTAGCAAGATGTGTTTGCGCGTGGTTGTGCACACATGTGAGTGTGCATGCATTCCTTTGACTTAATTTTGGCCTCGGTAATGTACCCTTAAAGTCCCATTTTTGGGGTTCAGCCTCGTGAGTGCTGCCACTGCCCTCCTGGGCTCACTCTTTCGTGCCCACTCCTTTGGAAGGCGTGGCTTAGTAATTCACACCATCTGGGGCTAAGGACACAGAACACTCTAGGTTCATAGTAGCTGAGGTGTCTTCTCTCATATTTTATAAGAAAATAATGGTGCAAGGCACAGACCTTGGGAACAGCCGAGAGTGTTCTCTGCTGCTGTCTCCCTTCAGTGGAAAAGTGAGTTTGGTATTTCCGCCCTCTGCCTGAATTATGTTTTCTGTGGTACTGGAGAACAGTGTATGAGGAGATGCTGAAGCAGGGGTCCTGTCGGATGGCTCCTGTCATCCGTTTACAGACCCGCCTTGGGTAGAGCCGATGCAGATGCAAAGGAGGTTCATAGATGTAAGACAGACTTTTGCTCGATGCTAATGCTAAATCAGGTGTTTGTGTTTTAAAAGTTGGCCTCATGGTACACACACACACACACACACACATACAAACACACACACACACACACACACACACACGCATATATTGTACTATGGCTAACTATGAAATGCACAGTGATACCCACCCATAGTCTGAGGTCAGAATGTGGCCATTAGCAGTTTTGCTTTTCAAATAAGGTGACCTGGGGTTATATTAAATGCAAGTGGAGTCTTTGTGTGTACAGAGGATATTTTCTTCAACTGTTTAGTCTTCCTAATTAACAACAACAAGAACAACAAGACAGCCTTTTCCACCAAAATTCTGTGTCTGTGTTTCTTACACGACCAAGTGCTCTTTGTCCCTATTTTAAAGAAAATCCAGGCATTGAAAGACGTAGTTCAGTAGTGGAGAGCCTGCCTGGCATGCGTGAGGACCTGGGTTCCGTTCCCGGTGCTGGAGCGGGAAACCAAACTCAGGCAAGTTCTCTCTACCATCAAGGAACCAGAGCCACAGGCCTCTGAGCTTGAGAAACCAAAGCCTAATAATTTCTGTCTTTTTCTGCTAATTTCTACATAGGTCAGAAAAGTGGTTAGACCTCATTAGAAGCAGGGTGTGAGGGTACAAAAGAAAGGTGAGAGAGCGGTGTGGATCTAGGGGTGAATTGTTTTGAGTTCTCTGAGGAAGTTGGCCTTCAAAGGGGCCCGAGGAAGGCCAAGAGAAAATGGTCTTTCACGTGATTGACCAGCAGGACCCAACTCATCTGAGCCTTTGAAACAAGCTACCGTACTCGTGGAGGGTGATAGATTTTTCTCAAGTTACAGAGTCTGGTGGTGGGTTTTTAAAAAGCTCTTGTTTTGTAATGAGAGAGAGAGAAAGAGAGAGAAAATCTCCTCTGTGACTTTGGCCTGCTTTCCTTTTGCTGTATACTGAGTGAGTAAAGTTAAAAACAAAGGGCTCATGCTCTTTTGAAGTACACAGGGGCTTAGCGATCAGGTGCACAAGCTCTCCTGCTGCGTCCTTCAGATCCCAGCCTGGCTACTGGCTAGCTGTGTGACCTTGGGCAAACGACTCACCCTCTCTGCCACCCATGCTCATCTTTAGAGATAACAGTGCCTATATCTTCAGAGCCATCATTAGGATCCCTGAAGTCCATGTAAATAGTATCTGCATGTACAAAGCCGCGCCAGATCGGTGCCCAAGACATAGAAAGAGTAAAGTAACTAAGCTCTGTATATGAAACATGCTTCTTTGTTTCGACTGTGATTGGAGCAGCGTGGTGATCTCGAACTTTATGGTGGCTTCAATGCTTTTCATTTTTTGTTCTTTTTTTTTTCTTCATAGATCTCATTAGTGGGGTGAGTAATAACAATAAAATACAGTAAAGTTCATTTACGAGGCTTGACTAACATGTATTCTATAGGCCAACAATGTTATAATAGGCCATTGCCAAAGGAATGAGTTCCTTTGTGATTTGGCCGAAATTGTATTTAAGTTGTGTAACAACCGTATGAATCCTGACCGGATTTTCCTCGAAGGGAGGGACAGTGTGTCCTCTCACGCTGACCTATGATGAGGTGACAGGAGGCTAGGTATTTAGTGAAGGTTTGTCAGTCAGTCATTCAGTCAACAGGCCATCTACAGAGTGAAATGGCTGAGAGGAAATTGATACTGGGTTTTCCATATGTTGTACGGGTCATAGTTCACACTTGGCGCAAATTGGAGTAGGGAACCAGTCTGAGGGAACATATCCCATGGATCTTAAACAAAGTCCTGAGGGGTGTATGTATGTTGCGTGATCACTCATGTCGAAGGTCACAGACAGGTGTCACACTGGTATGTTCCGCCCCACACAGTATGTTTAAAAACTTCAGACAGAATTTTGGATATTGGAGATTTTACACACACACACACACACACACACACACACACACACACACACAGAGAGAGAGAGAGAGAGAGAGAGAGAGAGAGAGAGAAAGCCACATTTCCAGCTTCTTTTGAACACTTAGAAGAGCAGGCAGCACTGGCCTACCTCCCCACATGGCTGCAATCTGCTCTAGTCAGTGGCGGCTGTCTCCTTCCCCGGGCATGTGCTCTGTCAGTCTGCCACAGTCCCTGCCACCCGGCCACCATGTCCCCATATGCATGCACACCTGCCCACCTCCCCCATGTCTCTTCCCCAGGCCATCCCTGAAGGCATTTGGATTAGAAACTGTCCCCCATTCTCAAGCATTTTCTGATCTTTTAATTTAGCACCGTGTCAAAGGTTCTGTGAACCATATTGCAGGGTGGAGTCCAAGCAGCACTACAAGGCAGGGGTTTGAATCCTGGCTATGGCACACTTTAGCTGTTACAGTAGCAAATGGCTCTTGTCTGTTTTTCTCACCTGTAAAATGGTTGAAAGCAAGCCAGGCATGATGGTGCATGCAGGGGCCCTCGGGAGGCAGAGGTAGGTGGGTCCCTGTGAGTTTGAGGCTAGCCTGGTCTACAAAGCGAGTCTAGGACAGCCAAGGCTACACAGAGAAACCCTTTCTCAGAAAACCATACACTGCTTGGATAGTCTTATTGTCCTCCGGGTTCTGACCACTGTCAGGAAGCTCCGTAATTCTCATCCATGGCTGCACATTAGATGTGGGTGTCTACAAGACAAGACACCCCCATGCTTCATTCAGTCAGCTTGGAGGGAACCTTTTTAAAAATTAGATTCCCAGACACCTGAGTGAATAGCCAGAGTTGAGGATCCCTGAATTTAGCCAGGACTATGCCACTCTGGGGTGATGTCATGTCAGCCACCAAGACCTGAGATACTGAGCCCAGACAGGTTAGAGACCCGTACTTTGTTAGATGCTAAAACTGGGGCTTGAGTAACCAGCTCCAACTTGTCCAGGCTGGAAAACAAAGGTCGGTGGAAGGATCTGTGCTGGTCAGAAGAATGGATTCTTGTGTCCTCCCTCATGAGTGCCTATCTCCACTCCTAGACCAGAGGCGTCTCACTGTTTCTCTCCATCAAAACTTCTCATGGGCTCTGCAGCCTTGGGAAAGTCATTAAACTTCTGCATTGCTTAAGTAAGTCTGCACTGTAAAGTGGCTAATACTGTGTTACCTTAACGTTTTCTTTATGCTGTGCTCTGGTTCCTGAAGCCACTTTGATGCTATCCTCTGCATATAAAGCAGGGGGATGAGAGAAGTTTCTTCCGGTGATTGGCAGAAAGGGGGAAACTGAGTCAGAGAGAGGTTAACTGCCTCTGTGCAGCCAAGGATGGGACACTGATGGGCCCAGAGCGGCGGAGGGCCATGAGAGTTCCCTGGGTCTCACTGTTTGAAGGAATCATCTTGGCACCATCACACCAGCCCAGAAACCATGCCCTGTGTGGTCCTCAGGTGCCGATAGAACACTCCGCAGCGGATTTGCATGATTCATGAAAATTGTCACCGACACCATTTCTTTCCTTGAAGATTCTCGAGATGGGCTTTTGCCATTTCACAAAGTGGTGTATGGTGCATTTCAGGGGCCCGATCTGTGTGCTTCCTAGAACATGTGTCACTTCTGGGATGGGCTAGAATTGGGCTCTCTTCAGCCCTTGTTTGGCCCTCCCCACTGTCCAGCAGGCCTCTTGAGAACAGGAACCACAGCACTATGTGGGAGGGAACACTGTTAGGGAGACACCACGCTCCAGAAAATGCTACTGAACTGTGCCCCTTGAGTCTCCCCCTAGAAGAAAGTGAACTTCAAGTAAGAACTCAGTGAGTTTTAATCTGACCCTTGGAAGAGAGAGATCAGCTTATAGTTACTTGCTTTCTGGTGATTGTGGGAGGAGAAATTTCACAGTTCCAAAGTAATGTTTAGGGTTGGTTAGACTGCTGGATTATAGAAGTGGCTCGGGCATGTGGGCTGTTTGATTGGTTTTGCTTTTGAGATACTGGCTGGCTCATATAGTCCGGACTGACTGACCTTGAACTCACTACATTATTCTGGCCTTGAACTCATGAGCTGCCTGCTTTAACTCCCCTAGTGCTGGGACCCTGCGTGTGCCCCACCATGCCCAGTTTACAAGAGATCTAGATAGGAATCCCATGGTCTTGATAAAACTGGCACCAGAGAACTCTTTGACAATATGAGGACCTGTTGAATATGAGGACCTGTTGAGTGAATCAGTCAATCAATCAAACAAAAAGCAACCCAGCTCTGACACAGGAGCTCTCATAAGTGTGAGGAAGCTGGTTCAGCCGCCTGCCATGGGCAATTGCCTAGAAATGTCCAGTAATTGAGAGTGGGATGGGAAGAAGTGTAGACTTAAAGGCTTTTAATAACTGTATTGGCTTTTGAGGGGTTGGTGCTGGAGGTAGAGCCCAGCGTCTCGTGTACCCCAGGCCTGTGTTCTGTCACTGAACTCCATCCCTTCATACCCACTATTTTGAAGATATATTTAATGGGTATGAATGCTTTGTCCTCATGTATATGTGTATGTATGTGCACAAAGGATGACCCATAGAGGTCAAAAGAAGGCCTTAGGTCCCCTGGAAGAGGAATTACAAATGGTTGGTTGTGAGCCACCATGTAGATGCTGGGAATTGAAGCTAAGTTTTCTGTAAAAGCAACAAGTATATTTAACTGCTGCACTATGTCTCTGGCCCATTATATTGGCTTTTAATGAAAAGTAGCACATGCTTAATATAATTAGTTAACACTAGATATAAATATTTTAAATATTTTTAGTTCCCTTCTTCCAACTTCTATCCCCTCTGTAATCAAGAAATAATATTTAAATTTTAGCCTTTTTTTGAAATGTAATGCATTTGCACATAGTTTGCCTTATTTAAGGACTGCATTCAAAACAAAGGCAGCTTCATCACTCTTGTAAATGGTTGGACTCATAGCTGTAATCCTGAATCCAGAGTGGGTAGTCTGATTTAAAGCTGAAATTGGTAAACCACTCACCAGATGGGAGGCAAAAAGATTGTTGTAGACTCTTGAAGTCATCACCCGAGGAATTAGTTTTTGAGGCAGTTGGGAGTGCCTTATCTGGAGAGAGGAGTGGGGATGGCTCAAAATCATGTCTGGCATCTACAGCATGAAGTTCTCTTGGCTCCAAAGGGAGTGACATTCTCTGAGTTGTCATCTGTATTCAGTTGTCCGCTCAGATGATAACTGATGCTCTTCTTGTACAGTGCTTCCTTTGGTCCACCAGTAGGAAGGCAATATTTGTGTCAGGGACTTTGTAAAGTTTATTTTGTAGTGTGGGGTACCTGGTCTTAAGAGCCAAGTGGATAGAGAAGAAGATGGGGAAATTTTTCTCCAATTCAGCTTGAATATTGTTTTCATAAGCAAAGGATCAGGAAAAAAAATGTTCCAAGACCAATAAAATGGAAATTACCAAAGAAGATACTTTTTATTTGATTAGATGAAAAGCGTATTGAAGCTAGGTGGTGGGGCAGTGGAGGCAGGGCATGCCTTTAACCCTAGCACTGGGCGGGGTGTGGGTCCAGAGGCAGGCAGATCTCTGAGTTTGAGGCCAGCCTGCTCTACAGAGAGAGAGTTCCAGGACAGCCAGGGCAACATACAGTGACTCTGCCTCAGAAAGCAACAGAGACAGAGATGGAGTGTGTGTGTGTGTGTGTGTGTATGTGTGTGTGTGTGTGTGTGTGTGTGTGTGTATGTGTGTGTGTGTGACAAGTGTATTGAAAACAAAAAACAAAACAAACAACATAACCCCTGTTCCAGTGGGTGTGATAACATGGAAATATGTCTGTAATCCGGGGCTCGAGAGTGTGAGGCAGGAGGGTTATGAGTTCAAGTCAGCCCGTTAGTCAGTCAATTATTATGCAAGACAAAACCAAAACCTGCCTCCTCCCAAAGCCCCAGCAACTCTCCAACATTGAAATAAATCCTGTGTGTATGGAGAAGTTGACTTACCTTGTCTGCCAGGCATGGATTTCTAAGGGCTTCTGTTAGTTTGGGGCATAGTGGTCAGAAGCATTGACGTCTCAAATAATCTTGCTTTATGACAAAGATTCCTATAAAGCACATGCTTCTCTGCTGCCATCCTAGAATTCGTTCTTTCCTTGGGGACTTCTCCTTCAAGAACTGAACTGTTAGCTCTTAGGAGTTTGGATGAATGGCGCCTGACACAAGGTAGCAATGTAGTGGGTTTGAGACCCAGTTGGAGCTGAGTCCCTGCCTTCAGCTGACTACTTACCGTTAAGGCATGGCCTTAAACACAGATGTGCGCCCTGCCACAGTTCTTTCATATGTTGAAAGCATGCAATCAGCAGACATACAAATAGACATTTTAGCAAACGTGGGGTGGTGTTCTGTGACTTTGAGGTGTAGATATTTGTGGGGGCAGAGAGTCTAAGAGGGACGGATAAAAGACTCCTGTGATGTAACATCAGAAGGGCCCACAGGACGTGGTTGGTACCTTTTTAAAGCGGAGCGATCTCTGTAGAAAATGCTACTCGGATGAACGGCTGTGGGTGCCACCACTGGTGGGATCTAGGCCAGAGCCCTGTCGCAGGAGAGGGCTAACATCTTTCCTTGCCCCCTTTTGCCTCTGCCACATGTGGCCAGAAACTTCAGAGTGCAGACCTAGGACGATGGCTCAGTGGATGTACTGCGTGGCATTTAAGCTCGAGCACCCGGCATTCAGCTCCCCAGCACCCACATACAAGCTGGGCAGGCGCACTTTGGGAGACTGGACCTTCTAGGCAAGCTGCTTAGCTAAAGGAGCCATGTTTGTGAGCGCCAGCTTCAGCAAGGGACCCTGCCTCAGTGGATAAGGTGATAGAGCAGCAGGAGACACTTGGCGTCAACTTTTGGCTTCCGCATGCATGTATATATGTGTGTATATGTACCTGTACATGCATGCTTACACATGTGGGGAAACAGACTTCTAGTGTAGTGCCTTCTACACGAGACGACAGGTCTAACTTACACGTATGTAATGAAGCAATGAAAGCAGACTGCCCGTAAGCCTAGTGGAACAAGTGTCAGTGCAGTGAGCCTGCCTGGGAGCATCTGACCTGTTGTTACCCACTGCAACAGTTCGTTCTACCCTAGTTTGAGCTTCCTGCCTTCCTGCATTCCTCCTCTCTGTGGAATCTGTAAACGTGGCAGCGTTAGGACAGCTTGCCTTCTGCACCTCGGTGCCCTGGTTCCACGACTGCCTTGCTAAGACAAATCCAAGTTGGTGGATGTATTGGGCTACATTTTCTTTTCAAGGCTCTAATAGAACACTGTAGAAACATACCAGGGGCCTGGCTTTGTTTCCACTCTTTGCTGTTCTGAACAGTGCTTCTGTGGACCTGCATGTACAGATCATTATGGCCCAGGTGCTAACATTGCTGAGACACTAGTCACAGGATTTTCCTTTTCCTTTTTTTATTTACTGAAAATAGGTTTTGTTTTGTTTTTTTTTTTTTTCTTTCATGGTCTCAGGTTCTTTCTAAACCCCCTGGAAGTTAATGAGTGCCCCAAAGAGCTTTTATATATCATCATATTAAGAGATGCTAAATATATTTATTGCTAAAAATAACAAATCTAACCCTGCATATGTTAATTATAAACAGCATATTTTTAATGGGGAAAAATGTATTTTTCCAAAAGAGAGTTGAGTAAAGTAAGTGGTGTATTTTTGTATGTTTCTGAAAATCTGTGCTATCTGGCTTCCTGGAGAACAACTAGAGTCCCGGTTGTTGGTGCACTCACTCTGTCCCATCAGGCCCGGGAGACAATCTTCCTTCATGCAGATAGGTCATCAGCTTGGCAGGCAACTGTGGTAGTCTCTGAACTACACCACGATCTGGAAGGTTATTTGCAGTGTTGACTCAAAACATTTCAATAGGTTTTTCATGTCTGCTACATTCAAATCTACAGAGCTGGCTGGCATGCTGACCAGATCAGCATGCACTAGGCATCTGTACTGGACGTTTTGGGAATATTGACTTGCCGAGTTCCATAGATCTAAGAAATGTTGGTATATCTCATTGTAAACGTACAACAGTGTTTATATCTGTAGGAATGCTATCTGAAAAAGCCTTTAAGTACGGTATTGGGAATCTGTCAAATTCATAGTGTAGTGAGCAAGTTTTCCAAAATTTTAATGGTTGCTTGAAAGCATGAATCTTATCACTGGCTAGAAATACTGTCAGCCTTTCCTTGAAGTATCAACTTGACTTTGCTCATTTCCAAGAAATAGTCTGCCAAAGGCTCACATTTGAGTAGCCATAATTTGTCAGTTATCCTTTCAATTAAGAGTAATACGCCATGAAAAAGTGGCTGGTTGGGCTCCTAAGCAAACAGTAATATCTGTCCTTTTCTTAGCATAGCCACATACTGCAGCAGTGGCAGAAAACCCGCTATTGCGTTCAATATTACATCACTGACAACATCAAAAAGTTATTCCAGGATCAATTTTCAATAAAATGAATATTTTTTACTGCATTGCCAGATATTCTTAAGTGAAACCAGCCCAGATTTTCTGCTCCATCTTATTTATTTTATTTATTTACTTAATTATTTAAATTATCTCATCAGTTAAATTACCTTTCTTCTATAAATACAGATGTAATATTGTTGGTCTGTGAAGATGTGTCATATTTAGCCAATGACTTCCCAGCTCCTCTGCTGGAGGTGAACGCTACTGTCCTGGTTAGGTTTTTTTGTTTTGTTTTGTTTTGTTTTTTGTTTTTGTCAACTTGGTGGAAGCTAGAGTCATTTGAGAAGAAGGACACTTGACTGAGAAAATGCCTTTTTTTTTTGAGACAAGGTTTCTCTCTGTAGCCCTGGCTGAACTATCTTTGTAGACCAGGCTGGCCTTGAACTCACAGAGATCCACCTGCCTCTGCCTCCCAAGCGTTGGGATTAAAGGCATGCGCCACCACGCCTGGCGAAAGCCTCTTGTTGATTGAGCTGTGGGGCATTTTCTTGATTCATGAATTGAGACTTGGGAGGGCCCATGCCATTGTGGGTTATGTTGCCTCTGGGAAGGTGGTCCTGCGTGGTTTAAGAGCGCAGGCTGTGGGAGCCGGGAGAGGCAGTTCAGCACGCAGCACTCCTCCATGCTTCTGTCCTTGCCTCCAGCTTCCTGCCTCAACTTCCCTCAGTGGAATCAGACTCAGGGTATAGAAGCAAAGTTAGCCCTTTCCTCCTGCAGCTGCTTTTGGTCATGGCCACGCCACCCAGCCAGCTCATGTACCTTAGAGTCTTCCTGGTTACGTAGAAGAGATGGCTAAGCTCGGTCCTGTATGGAAACCAAGAACACATCTGGCTTCCTTTCATCATCTTCCCTCCCGGGTTGCTGTCCTCACAATTCAGATGCACCCTCCCATCTCACCACCCACCAGGCTTTCTGGCTCTACTTCCGGAATAGTTATGGAAGCCCTGTTCGTACCGCCTGCCGCTGCTATAGTGCGTACTCTTATTTTTTTTCCAGGTAAATTGAAGTAGTTGCCCCTCCCATATATTTTTATTTACCCTCACTCTTACCGCCCCCTATTTCAACATTTATAACCCACCCTTCATGCGGCCACCACAGGTAGCCTTTAGCCCTTTTAGGCTTCCACATGAAAATGAAATTTGAACGTCTAAACCCTGAAGATCCGGTACCGGTTTCTTGTGTAACGAGTGATCTCCCATCACCTTGGCATATTCATGTTCCTTTTGCCCGTTTTTAGCATGACTGGGTGACTGCTTGGCCTGACAACGCGTGCCTTTGCCTTCACATTTCAGAGAGGCTCTTGGTTTTCTCCATGGTTTCCTCAGCTTGGCAGATTCAGGCGACTGCTTCCTTGTTCACGGAGTGTTGTTTGCTTGTTGATGTCTTCAGTGACTGGACTTTTTATGAACGTGGATCGCGTGTTCATTTAAAAAAAAAAACATGTTTCTGTATGTAACAGTGCCTGGTCTATAGCAGGTGGGTGGTAAATAAATGAATCAAAGGAAGGGTTAAACCAGTCACAGTCAGTCTGGTTTGCAAAGTGAGTTCCAGGACAGCTAGGACTATTACACAGAGAAACCCTGTCTCAAAACCCTACGTGCCCCCTCAAAAGAAAAACAAAGTCAAAGAGATAGAAAATAATGAGTAAAATTGTTGAAAAATAAAAAGAAGCCAGACAGTGGAGGAGCACGCCTTTCATCCCAGCACTCGGGAGGCAGAGGCAGGAGGATCGCTGTGAGTTCAAGGCCAGCCTGGTCTACAGAGTGAGTCCAGGACGGCCAAGGCTACACAGAGAGACTTTGTCTCTTGGGGGGAAAGAAAGAAAGAAAGAAAGAAAAATGAAAAAGAAAGAAAGAAATAGGGAAGGAAGGGTGTGGGAGGAGAGGAGAAAAGAAGGAAGGGAGGGAGGGACAGAGGGAGGGAGGGAGAATAGAAAGCCACAAACACAAACATAGAAAGTGTTTTATAATGATTTTTTGAAGAAGTTATTGTACAGCTGAGTTGGGAATGAGGTGACAAATAATGCCATGTATACTCTTCTATGTACTTCCATGTTACTCCCATGTATACTCCCATGTATACTCTCATGTATGCTCCCATGTATGCTCCCATGTATGCCCCCAGCCATACTCTCATGAACATGGCCTAGAGATCCCTGGAAAAAGTCGCGCGCTTCAGGAGGAAGCTAGGACAGAAGAGCTGAGGCCATGGCCCACAGCACAGGACCACTGAGGTCTCCGTGCAGGAGGGCACGCCTGTGGTTGGGAGCCTCTGGCAGTCTGAGTTGTACATCTCCCTCCACTGTAGGCTGCTCCTGCCCCTTGGTCCTCCAGATGTGCAGGACTGTGAGACTTCCCTGATGACTGGGCACATTTGGCATCTGGATCCGTTGGTTGCTAACAACCAACGTTTCCTGCCTCCTTTGGTTGATATGACCATGACATAGTGCAGGGAGCAGCATCAGCTGCTGGAAGCCCAGCGCTCTGACAGAACGTACACTCAGATGCCTGGGTGCCTGGGAAAGGGAATTCTCACAGGATCAAGTGAGTCTGATACCCAGCAAGCTGGGATTCGATGGAGAACCTCCGGGTTTTGTTCGTGGGGCACTCTTTTTCATACTCTGTGGGCGCTTTTAAAGCTATATAAAACTTTTTGTATGCCTACTTGGTCATTTCTTGAAGTTGTGTGTGTGTTTTATTTTATTTATTTATTTATTATTTACTGAGGAAAATCTGCAATTGTCCATTGAATGTTATTTGTCCTGTTTTGGGGGCTCCTTTTTCCTAACTCTAGGGCCAATGTGGATGGAGGGCAACCCAGGTCACCTGTACACTCTGAGGCCTCTCATGGGCCTGGTGCTTGCAGTTTTAACAGTTTATTCAGGGCTGAGAATGTAGCTTGGTGGATAGAAGGAGTGGACGCACATAAAACAGGTGTGCTGACATGTGCCTTGAAACCCAGCACTGAGGAGGGAGGCGAGAGGATTGTGAGTTCAAGGTCACCCTTGACTCCTTATTGATGCCAGCTTGGGGTGTGTGAGACCATCTCAGGGGAAAAGGGTATTTTGTCTTGTTTTTTTTAATTTGTTTTAATATTAACAACAATGACAAATGGAATATGGAAAGAATGGCTGCTCCTGGAAGCCTATATAGTAAACTTGCTTATCTTGATCTGAATGCATAAACATCCAAAACAGAACAAGCCTTCTGCCCAGGAACTCTAAAATGTGCATATTTAAAACAAAGCCTGATCAGGTGAATGTATTAGTGTTGAATGGCTTTTTTTTTTTTTTCAACTCTGAAGAGTGACCACCCTCTGTCCAGTGCTTACGGCCTTCTTTTCAAATGTCAGTTCTTCATGGTGTATAAACTGGCCAGCCTGAATCCGACGCAACCCCTAGGCAGTGCAGTTGGAGGATTGCAGGCAGTTCTAAGTTCTGCGAGACGAAAAAGAGATGAGGTGTGCTTCTCCCCACACAAAACAAGGGTATTTTATAGATTCTCCAAAGGTAGTGAAGAGAAGAAATTGACATGGGCATAATATGGGTGTTTACCATGTGCTGCACACACATGTACACACACACACACACACACACACACACACACCAGAGGATGCTCTGGTTTGCTTTTGGAACATCTGCGCTGTGGCTGAAGCTTATCTAAGGCAGCAATAAAGCTCACTCCCCAATCTCCAGTCCCCCTTGGTACATTTCCAGAAGCATCAAGCTTTGTTGGGAAACAGAATAAATGCCCCTCCCCCAACATCATGGCCAACGTCAGTGAACTTGAGAACAGTTTCAGCTTTCTATCGGGTGCATACAGCAGAGCTGTCTCAGTGAACACGCCAAGTTCTAGCTGGCCTGGAGCTCACTATGTAGACCAGGATGGCCTTGAACTCACAGAGACCCGCCTGTTTCAAGATGTGGACTCCTATACCCAACCTCCCTAGACTTCTTGAGAGGATGAGTCAGATAAAGTCGTTGGGCCTAGATGTGCCAGCACAGCTGCAGGACCTCCTGGCCCTCGCAATCACCTCAGCTTGTCGCCTGGTTGTAACTTTTGTTGATTTTCATGGGCTTTTGGCCTTTCATCCTTGACGCCACTGTGTGTGCCAGGAGGTGAGTGGAGAAAATAAAAGCAAACCATGAGTTAAGAATCCATTTGATTGCTTGATAGTGGCACTGGCTCTGAGCCTGGCCTGAGTAAAGGTTAAAATTGTTGGCCTACCTCATTGCTTACAGTCAGGTTTGCATTAGATGTCCTTGTGATCCGTTGCCCGGTGCCATGGATTTTTTTTTTTTTTTTTTTTTTTTTTTTTTTTTTTTGTGCCCAACCAGTAAAAATATTTTCCCACAATCAATGGTACTGGTATATTTTCAGGCTGGTGTAGGTGGTATGCTGTCTCCTTTGAGTCTTGTCTTTGTCTTAGGTTGTGTTTGTTTATTTATTTATTTATTTATTTATTTATTTATTTAGGTTTTTCGAGACAGGGTCTCTCTGTGTAGCTCTGGCTGTCCTAGACTCACTTTGTATACCAGGTTGGCTTCGAACTCACAGCGATCCACCTGCCTCTGCCTCCCGAGTGCTGGGACGTGCGTGTTTTTAAATGCAAAGTACAAAGCAATGTTATCTCTTCTCTCTTGCTAAGCTGCTTGTCCCCTGTGGTCCTTTCTGTTTTGAATGCATGTATATCTTTAGGAAAGAAAGGTGTAGAGTGTGATGGGTCCCTTCACTGGACTGAAGGGCTGGGAGCGTGTTTCCATATAAGGTGCGTCAGGCCCCTACTGTTGGGACACGTCCTGCAAACAACTCGGTCATTTTATGCATAAGCTGACTTCAGTGCTGACCCACTGAGCTATCTATGGGATGATATTTCTTAGGCTATGGAGTGCTTGATTTTGTTACTAGGGTATTTTCCTTCTGGTTAAGTTCTCTATCTTTTTTTTGATCTATTAAGAATTTCCTGGTGATTTCAGTCATTTTGTAATTTATAGCTCATCTTATACCAGGTATTGGTAATATTAGGATGGAAACATTTATACAAGATGAAATAAAAGTCAAGGAAGCAGGTAATTGACCGATTTATCAGCCTTAGCAGACACTGTTTCTGATAGCAACATGGCAGCCATGGTAAATTTATTCCTGATTGCTTAAGGGGACAGATTCTATATGCTTTTTGTGCATAGAGGCGCACGGGAGGGCAAAGGAGAGAGCAGTCTATCTGTGGATTAATCAGATCGGTTGGGTTTCTGGACCAGCCTTTTGGTGAGTGGATTCACACGGTGTTCTAAAAGATCCCTCAGGTACATGTTTGCTACAGTCTATGTCAGCCTGAGTTCACTTTCTGTTGTTGCTGGTAACACTTACTGGTAGCAGGAGGCGTCGCGTGGGAACGTCTTTTTTCTAGATCCTTCACTTGGGTGATATTTGTGTGTGGAGGGTGCTGTTCATCTGTCCACATCATTGACTTTCTGGTGTCAGTGGTTCAGTTCCAGGCAAAATAGCCACCTTAGCAGAAGATGACATTATTTATTAAGCATGAAGGTTTGCTTTAATTGGCACCTTGACACAATCTGAGATCACGTGGGAAGGGAGTCTCAGAGGGGTTGTCCAGATTAGGTTGGTCT
Source organism: Acomys russatus (assembly GCF_903995435.1). NCBI lineage: Eukaryota > Metazoa > Chordata > Mammalia > Rodentia > Muridae > Acomys > Acomys russatus. The sequence continues at coordinate 5,860,408 of NC_067162.1, forward strand.
GTGGCTGTACCCCAGAAGGATTTTGTTATTTGTGTCAATGAGGGTGGGAGACCCCACCTGAATGTGGGGAGGCTGGATCTGCCCTGAAGGGAAGATGGGGGTGGGGGTGGGGGAGGCGGCAGGTGAGCGCCAGCAGCCATGCGTCCTTGACTGTGTGTGTGTGACGTGACAGCTGTTTCAAGTTCCTGCCACCTTGACCTCTCCACAGTGAAGGACCATAACCTGGGATTATGAGTCAAATAAACAATCTTCCGCGAGTTGTATCTTCCGTGAGTTGTATTTGTCGGGGGATTTTATCACCGCAATAGGAGGCAAAACGGAGACCCTGAGGGTACAGCTTAGATTCAGAAGTGAAAAAAAAAATCAACAGGAACATCTATTTTTAAAAAAGATTTATTTATTTCTGTGTGCACGAGTGTTTTGTTTGTATGTACCTATGTGCAACATATACATGTCTGATGCTTGCACATTGTATCTGGAACCGAAGTTACAGACAGTTGTGAGCTGCCACCTGGATATTGGGAACTGAACTTAGGTCCTCTGGAAGAGCAGCACGTGCTCTTAACTGCTGAACTGTCTCTCCAGCACCCAGAGGAACGCCATAAAAGTGTCCGTTTTCTAGGGCTGTCATAAACAGGGAATCACAAACTGGTTGCTTAACTTTCAACTTTAAAAAAATTTGTATTTTATTTATGAGTGTGTGTGTGTATGTGTGTGTGTTTTAAGTGTATTCATAAGCACACACATGCATTGGCATGTGTGTAGAGGTCAGGACAGCTCTCAGGACTTCATTCTTTCCTTCCACCCTGCAGGTCTGGGGGAATTAACCTCTGATCACCAAGCTTGGCAGCAAGCTCCTTTGTCTACAGAACCACCGCGTCAAACCGAACTAGTGTTTTACACAATAAAAAGAGATAAATTGTCTTCCAGTTAAGGAAGTTGAGCGTCCACGCTCAGGGAGTCAGCAGGGCCGTGTGCATTCTGAAGCCTGTGAAAAAGCTGCTTCTTCATGATTGTCCTCAAGATTCTGGGGGCTTCTGTGGCTTGTGAGAGCCTATTTACAGCCTCTACGTGGTGTCTTCCTGCGCACAAGACTGCCTCAGTGTCCAGACTTTCTGTTTTTAGGCGGGCCTCAGTCATTTTAGATCTGGGGGTCACCCTGATGACTTCACCTTAACTTGATCATGTGAAAAGCCCTGGTCATGTGCACTGGGGTTGGTGAAGTGCCTAAAACATCCTTTGAACACAGTCTAGCCTGTGACATTAGGTCTTTATCCCTGGTTTGCACTCAGTTTAATTTTTTATTACAGTGAATTTATTTATTGTGCGTATGTTGTGTGTGGGGAGGATACGTGTACCTTGGCATGTCTATAGAGGTCAGAGGACAACTTTTGGGAGTCGATTCTTTCCTTCCGCTAAGTGGGTCCCAAGGATCAAACTGAGGGCAGCAGGCTTGGTGGCAGGCTCCATTACCCCCTGTGTCATCTTGCTGTGTCTATGATTGTCATCTGTTTCTCAAAGACAATGACTACACACGTAGAAGAAAGGGCTTCTGCATTGGATGTATAGATGACCCCCAAGTCTTCAAAACGACTATTTTTTTTATTTTTATTTATTGTATATGAGTACTTTATCATCAGATCACATTATTGACGGTTGTGAGCCACCATGTGGTTGCTGGGAATTGAACTCAGGACCTCTGGAAGAGCAGACGGTGCTCTTAACCACTGAGCCATCTCTCCAGCCCCCAAAAACGACTATTAAAGTATGAATCGTAACTTGAAATCCACAGGTGGGGGGCTGGGGAGATGGCTCAGTGAACAATGCACTTGCTGCACAAACATGAGGCCCTGAGTTTGAATCCTCAGCGCCCACATAAAAGCCACAATGGTGCTTGCTTGTAGCCTTGGTGCTGGGCGCCAGGGGAGGGACACAAGAGCGTCCCTAGAATGCCCTTGTCAACAAGCTTAGCCAAAGCACCGCCCAGCTCCAGATTTAGTAAGAGAAACTTGTCTGGAAGAATGAGATGGGCGGTGAGGGAGGAAGCTGCTCATTGTCACGCTGTGGCTTCCACGCCTGCGTGCCTGGCCGTGCGAGCACACATGCACACCTACCTGCCTCCAGCCCCCACAAGCCCACAAGTGCTCAAAGCCAACTCATTAAGATAGGGCCAAGACGATGATAATCTAAGCAGCTCCCAACAAGGCACACCTGTGCATCAGAGACACAGCAATAATCTCAACCTGTTAATGCTTCTGCTTGTAGCGTGCACATTCTAAAATCCCGCCTAAGTGAAATGTGAAAAATACTGTCTAATTGATGATCTCCTGGTAGTTTTTCAGCTCCTGAAAAAACTTATTTTTTGCCACGGTGCTCGTGAGGTTTTGTTTTTCTACTTGGCTTTGTCGCTCAGTAAGAGTGCCATGTGTTAAGCTGTTACGGTTTTGGAACCTTGGTTGCCTGTGAAATTTGCTGACAAATATCAAATGTTTACCATGGCAGCAGGAGTATCTTCAGGCCTCTATTCATTCACTCAATGGGTCTTTATTGGGAGTGTGCTGTGTGCCAGGACTTGTTCTAGAATCCACCCAGTCACTTAAAAATGATGGAAAGGCACCGTGTTGTAATGTGATATGAGTTTGGTGGGGACGCCGGAGCTCCTGTCTTGGCTTTGCTGGTCTGCTGTGGGATCTCAGGTACACCAATGGCCATCTCTGGTTCTTGCCATTAGAACTGGGTTTCCACAATCATAAACAAAATTTGAACTCACAGATTGTTTCTGAAGTTATACTGGACAAGCCTGGAAGCTTCTCTGTGCTTTAGCTTTGGTCTCTGAAGGTGGTGGTCACAGGGCTGGCTGGCAGCTGTCTACTTTCTGGCTGAGAACAACAGTGGGAGTGACGTCATCTTCACTGAACGTGCGACTCTCTGCTGTGTGTTTCCCTATGTTCTCGGCTGCTGTTCTGTGTTTGAGATAGTGTTTTAAGCAGCAGGCTGGCCTGGTACCCTTGTCTCCACCTCCCGAGTGCTGGGACCACAGGCTCACACCACACTCAGCATTTTCTATGTTCTTGTTTTTCCAGGCAGGTGGGCGTCCACAGACACATGTGGCATCCCGAGAGGGTGTTTTCCTTGGTGGTTGTGGCAAACACCCAGTATTACCAAGGAAAGAGACAGAGCTCTGTCTAGGAGGCAGAATTTGTAGAAATGCTAAGTAAAGACATTTAGGGTTTCCACAGAGGCCTTCCATGTCAGTTCTTGGACCGCCTGGGATCGGGGTGCTGGGCTGGGACCTCCTGGGCCTGGGATGCTGGGCTGGGACCTCCTGAGGATGGGGTGCTGGGCTGGGACCTCCTGAGGATGGGGTGCTGGGCTGCCTTCTCTTGACTGGGAAGGAAACTTGGGTGGAAAGTATGGAAAATAAGTTCTTTTCTTTGTTCCATGTTTGACTTACATGAGGAAACCAGTATTGTGGATTCTAATTTTGAAAGTGGTTTTAATTTTTGTTATCTATAGTTATGTCTCTAATCTTAAGGCCATTCTTCCTTTCCACTCATGCCTTTGAGAAATAATAATTGAAGGCCTACTTTGTACTTGGCACTGAGCCAAAAGATGGGGTTGGGGGAGACACAGCTACAAATGAAACAAAGACCTGTTTTCCCAATTTTTCTTTGAGGGGTTACCTGAAGACGTGAGGACGTCGGATGTCTGAGTACTTGGGAGGTAAAGTGTTTCTGACAAAGACACAAATGGTCACAGAGGCCACATGGCAGAGCGTACATCTTTAGACTGAGTGAGTGGTTGGAAATGGCTTCGCGGAAGGGCAGGTCACACCGGGCTTTGTGGTCCGGGATTGCAGCCTGACGGGCACAAGCAGCCTGTGGAGCCTTTGTGGGTGGGAATGGTGGAGTATGACATATTGTTGAAAACGTTATTCTGGCTGTTGTTGAGACTTCCAGCTAGAACAGACTGCTTCTGCGGCCCGGGCAAGGAATAGAGGTGATGCCCACCAAGGCGGTCTTGGCAGATGAAGATAGCCAAGGTGGGGGCCTGTGCACACAAGAAAGAACCAATGAAATCTGTGCATGAATGAGATGCGTGATACGAACAGGGGGGCCCGGTGGAGGCCCTAAGCCATTGTGTTGGAGAGATGGAGGGGTGGCCGTTTCTGTCGTGATGGGTGTTTTGACGGAGGAGCTGTCTGATTCCTTGGCGATGGGAAGATGTGCCCGCGCTCTTTATCTGAGAACGCTGGACCTGGTTTACGAGCTGAGTTGGAATTCATTGCAAAGACAAGGAGTGATGTTTTCGGGTTTCCGTTACCTCTTTTCACCATGCCCTGGCCAAGGGCTCCCCCCTTTCAGGGCCGCTTGGCTGGGGAATGTCCTAAGGCTCTCGGGCCACAAAGGGACAATTTAAACTTTGGCAGACGAAGGCAGCCCAATTGCAGATGTGCTTTGTGCTCACGTCATAAAACTAGTGGCCAGCAGTTCTTGCTCTACTGTAGCCTATACATGCTAGGGTTCGACTCGGGCAGGTGGATTCGGAGAACATTCCCTTATGTAGTTCTTGTGCTAAATCAGTATTAGTAGGGACTTGGCTGTCTGTAGAGTGTCCCCCACTTTAGTCCACATGAAGCCCCAGTTCCATCCTCAGTACCACAAACTGGGTAGGATGACTAACATCTGTAATCCCAGCACCCTAAAAGCGGAGGCAGGAAGAGGTCATTTTTGGCTACCTAGCAAGTGTTCTACTTTCATTTCTCTGATAAGATACCCTGATCAAAACCAGCTTAAGGGAGAAAGGGCGTATTCCAGTCACAGTCCCATGTTCTAGGCCGCTGTTGCAGGGAAGCCACAGTGCACATGCTTGAGACAGTTGTCAGTCATGTTCACAGTCAAGGTCAGAGAGAATGAGGGAAGGCAGACATGTTTACTTGCTCTCAGCACGACTTCCCCACTGACACACAGTTCTCTGAACCCTCTGCTAGGGAATGATGACGCCCATAGTGGGCTGGTTCTCGCATATCAATTAACTTGATTAAAACCACTCCTGTAGACATGTCCACAGACCGGCAAATCCATGTAGACAAATCCTCACTGAGACTGTCTGTGCAGGTGATTCCAGGCTGTGTGGAGTGGACAGCTAAGCCTAATCATTGCGGTGGATTTGAGGTCAGCCCTGAGTGCCTGAGAGCCTGTCTTAAACAAACAAACAAAAATCCCTAAAAATTAGCATTGGCATTGGTTTTGCCAATAGCTTTTGAGTATGGCATCTTCAACTTTGCACATCACTTTTGTGTAATGTTTCATGTAAAAAAAAAAAAAAAACAACTGGCTGTTTGATTTACAGCAAGTATTACAGGTAGAGTGGATGGTGCTGATAGAGGCGTGTAACCTTGAAATGCAGGTCTAGTATTTACCTCAGCTGTGTATTAGGTAGGGACTTGGATGGTCTTTATAGGGAAGTGAGCTAGTTGGTAGGCAGAGGTGAACAGACCTGTGTGTTACAGAGACATTCACTAATGGCCGGTCAACCTCTGATAGTCCTAAGAGGCTGGTGGATCCCTGTGTCTGGACCCCTAATGGGAACGAGAGAGAACTAGATTGAGAAACGGAGCTTGCAGGTTCCTATCTGCCCTTGCTTTACCCTAACTCAAAAGGATGGAAACTAATAGGGAGTTTGTATCTATTGTTTGTCCATCTGCACCCCGTTCTTCTAAGTGAGGGTGTCCTGAGTTGAATGTCAGCCCAACTAAATGCATCTGATGAAGACTTTCCGACTTTGAGAGGGTGAGGTGCGGAGACAGTCTCTTCTGAGGACACCGAAGGGTGCTGGATATCAGCTTACCCGATTGCTGCTTGAGGACTAAATTATAAATAAATGTGAGAGGTGCTGGAAGTTTGTTTTGTTTTACTCAAGAATTAAGTACTCACAAGGTAGAAAGAAAAACATATTTGGTGTTCTTTCACTCTGTAATTTCACTATTTTTTCTTAATTCTTTGAATTTCTGATTTTTAGAGGGAACATGCGCGCACGTGTGCGCGAGCACGCGCGCGCGCGCGCGCACACACACACACACACGCGCGTGCCCACACACTTGCGTAAATCAGACAAGAAACAGTACAAACCTCACAGTCTAGTCAGAGATTGCTGAAAGAATAATACTGGAAACATCCTTTTTTTTCCCCTTGGAGGTTAAAAATAATGTGTTTACCAGAGTTATTTGCATTGGCCATTTAGAGGCTTCCCCAGGATGCCTTGGTTAAGAAAGCTGTGAAAGCCACAGGAAGCCTTGCCAGGACCTTGTGCTGCTCTGCGATTTCCTAGGCTGATTTCATGCTGGTTGACGGACAAGAAGATGGAGATGTCTTGCTGCCGGGGGCCTTGTTGGATTCCGAGAAGTGAAAGTCAGGAATTACATGTCCTGTACTTTGTGGCATCCAGCGGGTCCCTCTTCTAGACTGCAGTGGCACAGTGTGACATGCCTGCCAGTGGGAGTCTGTCCTTATGGTGACCAGGACAGAAGTTCCTGCAGCTGGACCAGCACAGTCTCCACGAACCCATGTGAAAATTGAGAGGAGCTTGCAAACAAAATCATAAATGATAACAATTTATATTTGTGGGGGAAACCACCCATAGTCTTATAAACAGAAAGTGCGTTTTCATTTTCTCCAACCTCTTTACATCCTCACGTCTTATATTTATGTTTCTAAAGGCTTCCTGTACTTCTCATTTAACGTCAAGGATGTCAGAATAATTTTAGCCATTTTTCCTCTCAAATATCTGTTCTTTATCTTTTGAGGGCATGTGTTCAAATTCTCTGGTTGTTTGAATAGCTCAGACTTCAGAACTGTCCGGGGAAGTTGGTTGTGTTGTAGGACTCAGTTCTCAAGGGGGAACAGAACCAACATAATGGTTGAATATCACATAGGTGACTTATTAGATGTCTTGCATGGCACTTCCTGGGAAGTTCAGCAATGGCTGTCTTCATATAGGACAGGCTGAGAAACCAGCAGATGGTCAGTACACAAGGCTGGACATCCCAGCAGTCCCCGTCTGTCACTGAAGGCCTGAAGGACTCTAGGAGCATGGAGCATCACAAGTTTTTGCTCCATACTAAAAGGCTAAAGAAGCTAGGGCCCATCACCAGCCAAGGATGGCAGCAGCAGTAGCAGCAACAAGGTCAATGCAGCCACCAGCAAGGGTGAAGGCAGGCAGGCAAAACCAGCCCTGCTTTTCCCTCAGGCCTCTTCCATGAAATACTCTCACAGACAGCCCCCACCCCCAAACCCAGAGGTGTATCTCTTAGTTTATCCTAGACTTACTCAAGTTAATGGCAAAGATTGGCTATCACAGTGATTAATAGAGTGCTATGATCTTTGTATCCCAGCTTTTGGATAGTTCAGAGGACCACGGATCTCCGTGACGGCATCTGCGCATCTGCTGGGAATGGGGATTGGAAGCTTGAGAAACACACAGGCACTGAGGGGCATACAACACTGTGAAGTTCTTTGTTCGCTTGTAACATTGTTTGGGGTCACGCTTTGGCAAAATTGGGAGGATGGCCTTATGTGGAGATAAATATTAGCTGTGCGTCTCATGTCTCATTTGAGAGTCTTTGATGTTGTCTTCACTGTTTGAGAGGATTAGTCTGATTGTTTAACTCCCTCAGCTTCTGGCCTGCCCACCTGCTCCAGGAGGGATATTCCACCACCCTGAGGATGTGGAGGGGTTTAGGAAACATCCCACGCTTTGGCCCCTTGCCACTAGATGCACTAAATTCCTTAGGTCATTGGGTCAACTTCTGCCTGCTGTTAAAAAAAAAAAAAAAAAAGAGTTTGAAAGGGAGTGGAGAGAGTAAAGTATAGGAGGAAAGGATCCTTTCCACAGGATGACTATCTTTATGTGGGATGACCCCTTTCTGATTTCTGATTCAACTGATGCAAGGATGGCTGAGGGTGTAAGGGAGGGCAGCCAGGCTCTAAGAACTTCCTGGCAGAGCCATCCCAAAGGCCCTTGGTAGACTCTGGTTAGCAGAGAAGCTCTATAGAGGAATTTTAATCAAGCAACGTGGCTACTCTGGCTGGAATACAGACATGCCCTGAGTACACACCATTAATCTCAAACAATGAAGGCAAAGCTAGTTTGTAAAAGGAAGCACTCATATTTGAAAGTGGTGTCTAATTGAGAGGCAGACAAAGTGGTGAATCAGAGAAAGATTTGACAGAACAGGATACGCCCAATTCTCACAAGAACAGAGAAGAAAGAGAAGCAACTTAAGAGAACAGCACAGAGAGGGGGCGGGGCAGAGGCTGCAGTTTTACCGGGAGAGTTTTACAGAGAGAGGTTGAAGAGAGAACAAATTAGACACGGGTGAAGACAGAACAAGCCAGAGAATGGGAAGGAGCCAGATGATTAGAACAGATTGCCAAAGTTTAGTATGAGACCAAGCAGAATTTAGTCAGAAGCTGAGAGAAGCCAGCTTGCATCAGTCAGCTTGAAGAGGAGTTGGAGCCAGAACAGCTGAATTGAACCCGCCAGCCAGAGTTCAGAAAGAGCTAGAAAGGGTGAGTATATTCAGCAATAAGTCTCCAAGACAATAATTACATCAGGAGAAGAAAAGTTACTTTTACAAAGCCCTGGGCCAGGTGTCCTGAGACTCGGGTCAGCTTTGGTGTTAGCAGTTGATAGCCACATGGTATTAGCTGGCCACCTTTAGTGTATTTCCTGGGCTCATTTCTTGCATCTTCTTAGTTAACCCTTAAGGCACTGCCTCGGGACCAGGCTTGACTGTCTGGTGCCCCCCCCCCCCCATGCCCAGTATGACAATATAACCCAAAGCACTATATTTTGGATCATGTATTTTTTTCTGTTCCCTCACATAATATGTGTAATGATCAAAAAAGAGCCAGCTAAGTCTCACTATAATGATTCTTCAAACAGTTCACTTTTCTTACTGTTTATAGTTGAGATCCCATATTTTTTTTGTTTTTGTTTTGCTTTGTTTGAAGTATAAAGTATTTAATCTGAAATCAAAACAAGTGGTTTGTGAAAAACCACATAACATTACCCTTATCATTGGGGTTGATGTTGACTGGTTGAGGTTTGGTAAAAAGCACCCCCAGTGCTGGGAGCCATGGGGGAACGAGGAGAGTTCAGGGTAACCACATAAGAATCAATCAAGAAAAGGAAAACGTGGCAAATGGTGAGGAACCAGACTGGTTTTAAGAGAGAAAATTTAATTTTAGCTTAAAAAAAAAAAACCCAAAACAACATCAACAACAACAAAAAACCTAATCCCATTTGATATTTTACATTTTCTTGATAACTTAATAAAGTGCTTGGGAAAGGAGTTGCAGAACTTTTACCTAGTGGGGAGTTTCGTCATTTGTGGCGGCTCCTCTCTGAGCGGCACGGGAAGATCAGTGTGTTCGCTTGTGTAGTTATCATCCTGAGAACAAACAGTGTGTGATGGTGCTGGAGCTTAGCGCCAGGAGGAATGTGGTACGGTTTCCAAACACTGATGGAACTCTGCTGGAGACCAGGGTCCCTCTTGGCTCAAAATGGGGTATGTGGATAAGGAACTACAACCTGCCTCCAAGGATACACTGTTTAGAAAGGAGGCTGAGAACAGGTCTCTTCCAGCGATGCAAAACAAGTCTCAACAAAACATTAAAAGTGCCCTTGGAATCTGGACACGGCTGTCGCCTGAAGCCACTTCTGTCCCTCCCTGTGCCTTAATCCCTGAGGTGGCCTGCTACTTCACTCTTATAGCTGCAGCCTGTTTCCCATGAGGCAGTCAGAGCCATCAACACTTTGGCGTCACAACCCACGAGGCCTCTGCCCATAGGCTTCCAGTGGCTGCCAGCTTCAAGTTCACAGCGCGTTACAGGTCTGCATATGACAGCCATGACAACTGCACTCACTGACAAACGTCCTCTGAAGCAGGCACTGCCCATTAGACCTCCTCTCCCTGCTCCGCACCCCCAGCACTCACTGCCCACTACATGCCGGCCCCTCAGAAGCTAGCTTCCTTGGAACGCTGCAGTGGAGAATGTTGTGCTGCAAATCACATCCCAGGATCACTCTCCCAGCCTCCACATCTCTTTTATGTGTTTGCTCAAAAGTCAGCATCTCAGTGAGGGACCCTGCCACCGTGTGTAAAACTACAACTTGCCTGCGATCCTCTTTGTCACATTCGGCAGCTCGCCCATTGTGCTTCCCGCCCTCCTGCCCACACGCGTCATCTGTTAAGTACAGTTTAGAACAGTCTAGAATAATGTCTGGCACACGTTAGGCACACCACGATTGTTTGTTGAGTGAGTGAGGGAGTGGGAAGGAGAGACTGACTCTGTGGGATAGTTTTAAGAAAAGAACTTTTGGAGCTGGGCATGAAGGATTATGGGTAGACTTTAGCCACCAGCTTTTCTGGGAAAGGGCCTTCCTTGATGAAACGTCACAAAGGTGAAAATATGGTGGCCCTCACCAGCATTCCTGGAACGTGAAGTTCCATGTGACTGGCTTGTGGATCTGTATAGTAATGGGTAGAAAAATAACTTCTAGTAGCGTAAAGAGCAGATTCCTAGTCACTGCCCTTAAGTTCGTGGCCAGAAAGCTGACGAATGAAATCAGAACACTGGCATGTGAGTGGCACACATAACCTGGACACACTTACTCGACAAGTCATTAACGCTAACAGCATTTGCAAATGAGATCTGATTTTTATGGAGCACCTTTTTTTTTTTTTTTTTTTTTTTTTGGTTTTGTTTTCTTTTCAAAACATGGTCACGTGCTTATTGGAACCAAAGCTTCAAGAGAGAGTGTTTACATGCTCAGAGAAGCGTTATTAAAAACTGAATTGCACTTTGTACTGGAGGAAATGGCACCTCAAAGCACCTAGGTGATACGCCTGAAGTCACTAGGCTGGGACAGGGGGCAGCCGCTTGCTGCCTGTGCCAGGCTCCTCTCCAGTTCTGACACGATCCAAGGGGTCACTGTGCTTGGCGTTTGCAAGGCTTCTTTCTGGCTTTATTTAGTTTCCCCATTCATGGGCAGCGGCGGGGGTTTTTACCTACACGTATTTGCTGGTAGTGTTTTCCCTCCTCTCTTTTCTCTAGTCACTGCTGAGAGGGCAAGTTCGTAACAGGCCGGTGTCTTTTGTCTTTGCCTGTTTAGCATGTTTAGCTTGAATCAGCTCTCGGTGCTGTCGGCTCTGGTGCGGTTCTTGGGCGGAAGGGAAGAGTGCGCATGTCACGATCCCCTACCCCACCCCCTTTGAGTGTCTCAAACAAACTGGCTGTTCTCTTTGGGAATTAACCCGGTCTTCTTGATCCCCTCCAGATGTTAGTAGGCAGGACGAGGCCGAGGGAGATTTCAGCGAAGGAGAACACTGGTATGGGAACTCCTCTGAGACTCCATCGGAAGCATCCTATGGGGAAGTCCAGGATAACTATAAGCTGTCCCTGGAGGACCGGATCCACGAGCCGTCCACATCCCCCGACACCTCCCTGGGCAGTGCCACCCCCAGCAGCCACACCCTGGAGCTGGTGGCACTTGATGGTGAGGTCCTTCGAGACTCGCTGCAGTGTCAAGACCACCTTTCACCTGGAGTGTCCTCTGTGTGTGACGATGACCCACCCAGTTCCAATAAACCTCTGAGTAGCAACTTGAGGAGACTGCTGGAGGCTGGGTCCCTCAAACTCGATGCCACAGCCAACGGCAGGGTGGAGTCTCCCGTGAATGTTGGCCCCGGTCTGTCCTTTTCCCCGCCCTCCCACCATGCCCAGCAACTCAGTGTCCTGGCCAGGAAGCTGGCAGAGAAGCAGGACCAGAGTGACCAATATACCCCGAGTAACCGTTTCATATGGAATCAAGGTAAGTGGTTGCCGAACTCAACCACCACCTGCGGCCTGTCGCCAGACTCGGCCATCCTCAAACTGAAAGCTGCAGCCAATGCTGTTCTGCAGGATAAGTCCCTGTCTCGGACAGAGGAGAGCCTGAGGTTTGAGTCTTTTTCCTCGCCCTTCAGCTCCCAATCGGCCAGCTCCACCTTGGCAGCTTTGTCTAAGAAAGTGAGTGAGAGGAGCCTGACTCCCGGTCAGGAGCATCCGCCTCCAGCCAGTTCTTTCCTGTCACTGGCTTCTATGACCTCCTCTGCAGCCCTTCTGAAAGAAGTGGCCGCCCGGGCCGCGGGTAGCCTCCTGGCTGAGAAGTCATCCTTACTACCCGACGACCCTCTACCACTGCCGCCTTCTGAGAAGAAGCCAGAAAAAGTCACCCCGCCACCTCCGCCACCTCCGCCCACACAGCCTCAGTCCTTGGAATTATTGTTACTTCCGGTTTCCAAGGGACGAACCTCCAAACCCTCCAATTCAGGTATGGAATCTTGTTCAGCCACGCCGCGGGTCTCTTTGACTGTAAACTGCCTTTTTCACTGGGGCTCCCCATCCAAGACGAGGCAGAAATCAAAAAGCAAGAATACAACAAAAATCCTTAAAACGGACAGCATAATAGTCTTTCATGTGTGTGCCACACAAAGCCTTCACAAATAGCTGTGGTTTTGAAAAGTAATGAATAATCTTGGCGACATGCAATACTCCCTCTCTTTCATGCATACCCCCACCCCCACCCACACCCCTCACCAAGTTCAGACCAGGCCCGTACCAGATACATTTAATGGGGGGAGATCAAAGCGTCCTTGTCAGAGTGCAAGGCGTCAGTGAACACAGAGGGGGGAAAAACACTGCTTTAGTGGGCAAGGGGAGGCCCTGCTGCCTCTATCACAAATGGACTTTTGTGTAATCAGTAACTGCTCTGCCCTAATTGATCACAGCACACGCCTTTATGTTAGTGTTTTTATTACCTTTCTGTGGAATTTAAGCTTTGTTCACCTATCCTGTTCACCTGCAATTTCTTGTCAAACAGAACACAAGAATTTCTTGCATGGGCTTCATTTTGCCCAAATCCACTCGCATATGAAAGACTGTGTGTGTGGCGGTGTGAGATGGTCTTTTCCTGGGACATCACTATCCCACAGAGCCCTGGCATTCACAGCCAGATCCTTGGAATGAGGGGTTTAACAGTACCATGCCACCATGGCAATGTCTACTGGCTTGCTTTGAAACAGCATTTGTGGTAAATACCTGTGCCCTGCGTGGGGGTGATCCCAAATGTCTCTCAAGGATATCCTGCCAAACTGGGACAGGGAGTAGTAGGCCATGTCACCTCATCATTAATACATATGACCATTGTGTGCCCCAACATCTGTCAGTCATCTGCAGCTGCATTGGTGAAGTGTGCCCGAGATCCCCCTGAGCCATCAGAGTTAACATCAGCTTGGTATACGTGGCACATTGCCGCCAAAGTTACTGAGTGAGCCAAATGCCATAGTTGTGATCACAATCAGACCTACGCAGGGCCAGCAGGTTAGCTCTGTGGGTAAATGCGCCTGCCACCAACCTGAGTTTGATCCCCAGAACCCAAATGATAGGAGCAGAACATGTGCTACACACCTAGATGTATACACACACACACACAATCAAGCAACAACAACAACAACAAATTTTGTAAACAAGTTAGGCATAGGGACCTGTCATCCCAACACTCAGAAAGATCACAGACTTAGACCAGGCTGGACTCATAGTGAGGATTGCTGTCTACAAACCAGCCAACAAAAAACCCCCACGTGAGCAGCAGAACAGACCAAGGAGAACGGGACACTGGGATTTGGACTCACGGGAGGCAGGTGGTCCACTCCTGAGTTTCTGACGTGTCCTTAGAGTAACTCAATGCTTACTCAACTTGGGGTTCGTTTCTCCAGACTCCCCCCCTTCTTCCTTGTGATGAACGGAGGGAAAAGGCTGAAGCGAGGAGAGTAAGGGGAGCTGGGTACTTTCCCAATAGGATAAATCGCTTTCGGCTTAGAGTCCTTTAGTTTAGGGAGGCAAGGCCGGATGCGACATGCGGTTGTATAATTGTTCTCCTTTCTGCCTATGGAGGCTGTTTATGAGTGATGTTTATGTTATGCGTCAGACTGGCATCAGTGACTTGGAGAAGCCCACACACATCGAAGAGGGAAAGGTAGTGGAATGGAGGCCTGGAAAGAAAAGTTTGGTAAAGCCAGCCTCCTGAAGGCACACTGTCTCTCCGTTATTTTAAAGTGGTCTTGGCGACAGAAGGCAAGAACTGCGAAAGAACGCTTTGTCACTGAACTAACAGATGCACTGACAAGTGAGAAGGAAGTCACGAGTATCCAGGGCCAGGTTGGCTCCTTGCTTGTTTTGCTGTAGGATGTGCCTCTGAGGAGAGAAAGGTGTGCTCCTCTCTTGGTTTAAGGGTACTTAGCCTTGCTAACATCTCTGTGGGCTTTTTGCTAGAATTTAATGAAGGAGACCTGTAAGACACGTTTATTATTTCAGTCAATGAACATTGAGATGTTCAAATGAAAAGCAGTGAGAGGGCAGCGAAAATGAGTGTAAAGTTGCTTTCCACTAAGCCTGATGACCCCCAACGTGATCCCCGGAACCCACTTGATGGAAGGAGAGAACCCTCTCTGCAAATTATCCTGACCTCCATCTGTGTCTGTGCCACATGCGTGCACGCAAACACACACACACACACACACACACACACACACACACACACACACACACACGAGAATCGTAAGTGCAGGTCTTACCACACTGTCATAGTGCTTTTCAGGTAACGGAGAACCACACCTGAATCCAGGTTGCCAAGAAACCAACAGTAGACTGATGTATATAATCCTTACTTTGGAGAGATAGAGGCAGAGGGATCAGACGTTCAAGGTCATCCTTGGCTACGTAATGAGTTCGAGGTTAGTCTTGGCTGCAAGAGACCCTGTATGGGGGTGGGGGGAGAAAAACAACTACCCCAAACAAACAAATACCATCCCTACCTCCCATCTCTGGAAAGAGGCCACAAAAATCACACACCACCCTGATTTCAAGGAGGTTCTTTTTTTAAAGTTGTTTCTCAAAATGTTACCAAAAAAAAAAAAAAAAAGAGTATAAAGTTGTCTCTGGAGTTCCAAAGAGCTGTGTGCTAAGGAAGCTGCTCCTGTATCAAGTAATTTAGACACCAGACATTGCTTTGACCTTCTTTAGGTCAAGGGAGTCCAGATCATGAAAAAAAAAATAGTGTCTTTTAGGTCTGGCTTTATTCTTTATTGAGCAGGATTCTGTTGTTGCCAGGTCGTGGTGTGTTGAATTCCTTGAGAGTCCAGCACTCGGTAGCCTTTCCGCCCCTCCGGAGAGATGTGACACTCGAGGGGGAGGCTTCTTTCAAGTGACCTGCGCCCTTAGCACATGCTACACCGCTCCTCTGAAAGGGGACACGCTGGAGGAAAGACGGTGTTCATTTGCTATAAAGATAAATGTCACACATTGACTCAATTCTCTTTGAAGCCACTGTTCTCTCACACAGCTCAGAATAAAATAAATGGTTTGATTTTTTTTTTCAAGACAAAGTTTCTTGTAGAAAACCAACTGCAGTCCCAGGATGCCAGGCTCCTGGTTAAAGAAATAACAGGTGGTGTTTTCAGAGCGAGGGTCTCTAAACCATCACCTTGTACTATGTAAAATTTGCTTAGACTTCAAAGCACCCTGGCCCCCAGAAGCTGACAGCTAAGGCTATTGGCAGGGTTGGTCCATAAGGATTTTCTGGGCTGCTGTTCCTTTTTACCTTTATGGGGTGCTCTGAAAATCATCATGGCAGATGCTCACAAAGTGGGCAGATGACCTCTCCCCATCCTCCCATTGGATCCACAGTTGCAAGAGCCTTAATCCAGAATGATTACATATACAGACTTGCCTAGAAAACTCACTTTCTAACAGGAGTCAAATCTGTGGCTGGTCTCAAACGTTTTCAAGGTGACTTAAGTATAGAATGCTAGAGGTATCAGGCTCCTGCCTTAGTTCTATTCAATGCTTGTTAAGACATGCGTTGATAATGTCACCTCCCTAACAGTCCTGTTAGCTGTAGCCAGTTCCACCTCAACCTCTCATCCTCTGAAACAGCATTTGAGAGGCACGCTTAAGAGATTTCATGAAAAGATTTAAGGTCTGGCTGGGGATGGAGGTGGACTGGTCCAGGGCTCGCCTCCGTGCCTGGAGCTGTGGGCTAGATTCCCTGCACCACGTTAACTGGTTGTGGCGATGTGTAACTGTTAGGCCAGCACTCCAGAGGTAGAGGCAGGAGGGTCAGAAGTTCAAAGTCTTCTTTGGCTGTATAACAGGTTTTCAGGCAGCTGGAGCTACAAGAGACCTTGTCTCACAAACCAAACTCAAACAAACAAAAAGAATTTAAAAATCTCTACATGTTCTATGTATATTGTAAGAGAGGAAGATTTATCCTACACATATATGCACCAATCAAGCTCATATGTCTAAAGTGCTGGTGATAATGTAATGTGCATGGATTACACACACCTAGGGTCCCCTGGCACCTATAAACACCATCTGTGTGCTTGGTAAGAGCTGTGTGAGCGTTTACTCAATTGTAATTTACTCAATATCTTGACGTCCAGCACATCCTAGCGTGGGCTCTAGCTAGGAGCCTACGAAAACTTGAAATTGCTTTAATAATACCTGAAATAATAAAACCTTTCATGCTTTATTATCAATTTTACTATTATTTAGCTCTGTGAAATTCCGTTTTTGTTGTTTTGTGGATTTATGTGTTGACAATAGAACACCAAACTGGAAATTAAAAGGTGTGTTCTGGTCTCAGCCCTGTCTCTAGGTCTCACCCCTGCACGTGTGCACTCGGCTCTGCTTCATTGTGTGCAAACTGGAGTGTTTAGAATTGTCACTAGGCTCCCTTCCTGCTGTGACATCCCATGCACTTACTTATAATTTTCTAACTCTGCCTACTAATTCTCAACAAGCTTTCTTTTATTATTATGGTTGTTGTTGATGATAAAAACATGGCATCTTTCCTTTCAAAGCTCCCACTCAAGACTCCTGTAAGAGCATCTCCGTTTTGTGCAGAGTCTGTTCATTTTCATAGTTCAATGTGTACCATTCAACTTTAACGGTGATGTGAGGTCCAGTTCAGCTGCTCTCCGTTTGCTCTTGGAAGCAGCCGAGGCGTAAATGCTTGAGCACGCGTCTGCTGATCCATCCATTCATCCTGGGCCGTTTCTGGGTGTACCAGGAGAGGCACACACCTGTGGGTCCATGCTGGCCCCGTCAGGGCTACCCTGCAGCCTGCCTCCTCTCTCCCTTCTATTTCCAGCACTTGCGTATTCATTTCTCACTGCGCTCTCAGCCCAGCCCTTTTCACTGAGCCTCAATACAGTGCAGCACGCTTATTGGGTCATGTGTTGAAGCTGGCACTATCTGCAGCTCTGAGGAGACACAGGTAGGGTGCCTCAGCCACATGTCCCTTTGCCCACATCTCTGTAGCTCTGAGGAGACATTTGCCCACATCTCTGCAGCTCTGAGGAGACACAAGTAGGGTGGCCAGCTGCATTCCCCTTTGTCCACATCTCTCCTCTCTGATCTTCTTTCTCTCTGGGACCCAGATTGGGTCATCTAGAGCTCGAGTAGGCGGAGCTGCACAGTGGGCTCCTGGTCCTGACCTCCTCAGGGCTCTGAGCTACATATTCACAGCTTTTATTTGCATCTGCTCTGAGGGTGGGCTCTCTGCCTGGGAGGGTGTGTCTAGGGCATCGTCATCCCTCACAGTCTAACCTACCACTGCTAAACACTTCCCTTGACCTGCGTTGTCTCCTGTCTCATTGTTATTGTCCGGAGGGTGAGCATGTTTTCTCCAAAGGCGCACATTTGCAGCCCCTCGCCCCACAGCATCCTCAGCATCAGGTGGAATTTTGTTTTGTTTGCAGTGGTGTATTTGAGGGGGCGTGTTTACCAGGCAGTTGCAGGCTGGGTCAAGGCATGAACACCACCGTCCTGGTGCTTCCCTGAATGTGCGCTTCATCCCAGGGAAGTGGTCGTCCTCCCCCCCCCCACGCTCTAAATGCAAGCAGTTTGGCATATGAAGGAAACTTCATTCTTCCTCCCCATCTCTTGTCGTTAACGGCGTCATGTACCCATGGGAGGCGTCCTAAAATGTGAAGTTGCTTCCTTGAGCACATACATATGCAAATGTCACCAGGAGCTGATCACTGGCACAGTGCATTCTGGTGACTTTTGTCACATGGCTTCTGTCTTCCATTCCTTCCAGGATAGCTTAAATTTTCCAAATGGAGAGCTGAGGAGATGGTTCGGGTAAAGAGCTTCTTGCACAAGCGGAAGGCCCTGGCTCACCCCCCAGAACCCACATAAAAGTGTATACCTTTGTAACCCCCATGCCAGGGCCGCTGAGACTGGCAGATCCCAAGGATTTCCCGATCAGCCACTCTATCGCATGGGCTAGATCCAGGTTCAAGTAGAGACTTAGTCTCAAAAAAAAAAAAAAAAAAAAAAAAGTGGGGAGTGATTGAGGAAGTCACCTGATAGTGATAGCTGGCCTCCACAAACATGCTCACACATACAGACATAAAAAAATCCAAATAGTTGTGAGTGTAGTTATTTTTTCAGTCAGCATTTTCTCACTGTTATATGTTCTTCTAGTCTATTCAAGGACACCCTAATTTGGGCACGATTCATGTGTATTTTGGAGCTAATTAAAACTAAAGGCAGCATAGTTTAAAGATGAAATAAATGGATTTATATGGAGTGCTAATATGTAGGGCTTATTACATTTATGCATTATTTATTTGGAATCAATTGAGTTTCTACATGCCAGGGCTACTTACGGACAACACAAGGAAGACCCTGGTACAAGGAAGCATATTGCATGCAATACACTTGAAAGTGCGGAATCCGTGATTAAGATGGTGGCTGGGGAGGCAACTGAAAGATCAGAAAAGTTGTTGATCGTGTAGGCAAGACACAGCACTAGGGGAATCTGCAATCTGGCAGTGTTCGTTTTCCAGTTAGTGCCTTCCTCGGGTGTGCCATGAGGTGGCCTCTGTGGCGGAGGTCTCAGTGTCTCTTTCTTTCCTCTGCTCGCTTTGTAAAATGAGTTTCTGGTTTCAGTAGCGGGAAGCACTCCTGGAAGACAGGGGGCATGTCACAGCCTATTTGTGCATGTCCTCCATATTACTCAGATCTTCTTCTGACCCAGAATAGACATCATTAGCGTCTCCGTCTCTATTGTGTAACGACAACCGCACCTAGAGGCGCTGTCCAGGCTTTTTTTTTTTTTTTTTGACAATCTGTTGTTCAACATGCAGCCTTTGGGGACCAAGATATCAGTGTGGAGGAAACAATGACAGAGCAGAAGAGTGATGCAAAATCGGGGATGGGATGAGATGAGGCCAGATAGTCAACATGGACAGAGGGAAGCTCTGGCCTCTCATGAGTGAATGGTATGGGACTGTCCAAGGTACTTTCCTTACACTAGAAGAAACACTCAGTTGTCCTCACCTGCTGTAAATCCAAACACCAGAAGTTGACTTTCCAATGTTGAGGGCATATTTTCAGTTAGAGGATGCGTTTTTCAAGTTGCTTGGTTAAGCCAACTAGTATTATTAAAATCATTTTTTTTTTTTAAATCTCCTCACCTTATTTCAGAGCCTTTTTGGTTTCATCCATTTTAAGTGGCTCTTGGCATGTAGGAACAGAGTTGACTCAATGAATAAATAATGAGATTATCTTCAAGTATGCACTCGGGAATGCTCCCTTTAAAAATCACAGAAGTAATGTTTGTATTTAAAAATTCAAATAGTACAGGATGGACAGGGAACATAGTCATTCCCCCACCCCCGCACATGTGCCTTGACTCCTTCCCCTTAGCCCACAGGATCCAAATAAGCTTCACACTTTCTATTTGTTTTTGTGTATTCTTTTTAACCATAATTTCTTCCCGTGTGTGTGTGTGTGTGTGTGTGTGTGTGTGTGTGTGTGTGTGTGTAAACTTCTGAGGGTGCACATCAAGGCCAGAGGTCTCTGCTGCATGCCTTCTGATATGCCATCTACGAATTATTGTCATAAAAATGCAACAAAGCCTCAAACTAGCAGTTTATCAAAAATAGAGGTAATCATAATAACTTTTTGAAAAGAGCCAAACATACCATATGGACACAATCAGCCATACAGCATGCGGAGGGGTCTGCGGGGGAGGGGAGCAGGGGAGGATTCCTCAGGACAGATGAACCAATTTCTTTCATCATAAATTGTACAGAGGGGCCTCAGCCTGTAGAACGCTTGCTCCTAAGGATGAGGACCCAAGTTTGGATCCCCAGTACTCCGTTAAAGCCAGGCACAGCAGTGCATACCTATAATCTCACTGCTGGGTAACTTGAGGCAGGAGGGTCTCAGGAGGTCACTGGCCTGGCTGGAATAGTGAGTTTCAAATAAAATAAAAAGTAAAATTAATCTATGTCTCTCAGAGGAGGCCTGGGTTCTACCTCAGGGACACACACACACACACACACACACTCACTTACACACAGAGACCCTTTGTTAGCACCCATTTTTATTCTGCACACCCCTAAATTATTCGGATGGGTCAGAATTTCAGCACCAGTATCATAATGGGCGCTTCCTTGGAAGAACGGCGCAGGAGACAGCAATCCGAGCTGTGCTTAGCGGAAGCAGTTGGTCTGTTTGCTTCCCTGAAAATTGGAAGCGTTTGTGATGGCCTAGTGTGTCCCTTGCTGCAGTAGGCAACCAGACCCCGTGCAGATCAGAGAAAGGCAGGACACATTACTAGAGGCAAGCAGAGGGACAAACATAAGAGGAAAATAAAAACCGAAAACCCCTGACCTGAGGACCCCCTGACGGCTAAATTGGCAGCCGCCTCTGTCTGCACAGCCACAGCTAAACAAGTCACCAGTGGCGATGCTGAGTTCTGTCTCCGCTGGAGGCCAGCATGTGAGCTTTCTGCTTGTTGTTTGGTTTTCTGTGGGGGAACAGGGCATTATTCCCTGTCCCGTGCAGCGCGACCGCCGTTATTTCTCACTCATTTCCAAGTGGGAATTTGGATATAGACTCGGGCTTCCCTGCCTGGGGGCGGGTGCTTCTGGGGCGAGGCTCAGTCCTTCTGCAGATGCCCTCTCAGTATGTGACAGCCTTTGGGAGTAAGGCTTTCCCAGGCGGGGTGATGGGTGGTGGCTGGATGGAACCCCAACAGAACGTGGCCTTCTTCCTAAAGAAGAGCAGCCGTAAGACATTCCCCATAGTTATAATCCTAGAATTCCCAAAGGAGGCGGCACCGAAGATGCGTCCAGTGCTTCGGTGCCTCGTGTGATTTACTGTCAGATGCAATGTGCCTTTTCAGTTTCCTTAATGTTCCCTTTCCTCCCCCCTCCCCACCCCTTTTTCAAGCCCCGGAAGAAGAAAGCGGAAAGCCTTTCCAGTGTCCAATATGTGGTCTGGTTATAAAGCGGAAGAGTTACTGGAAGCGCCATATGGTGATCCACACAGGCTTAAAAAGTCACCAGTGTCCCCTCTGCCCGTTCCGGTGTGCTCGCAAGGACAATCTCAAATCTCACATGAAGGTAAGCCATTTGTAGGTGGCATGGCTGGGCTCCCCTCAGATTACCTGCTGCAGGAGGCCTCTTGGCTGACAGAGAGCACTGGCAGAGCAGGCCCAAGAAAGCTAGCACTGTGTCCTGAGTAGAGTGGAGGGGGTCGTCCTCAAGGAGAGACCCCAGTCTTAGCCTCAGGTCCCTAAGACTGTCAATAGTTGAGCTAGCATCTCTTGGGGTGACACCAAACATCTGAGGACGTCATTTTCTTTTTCTCCTTTTCCCTTTTGGTTTTTTTGGGACTGTAGATCAGACTGGTCTTGACCTCAGAGCTCCAACTGCCTCTGTCTTTTGAGTGCTGGGATGAAAGGTGTGTGCCACCACCACCTGGATTACATGAAGTTTAATATCCTGTGAAAACCAGTTGTGCGGTCTGTAGAGGAGCTCAGCAGTTAACCACTTGATGGGTTCGCATGAGACCAAGTTCCCATTCCCAGAAACCTTTGTAAGAGGTGGGAAGGGGCAGCCCATGCCCTGTAATTCCACTCTCAGATGAGGGAGACACGGTTCCTCGATCAAGCTGGCTAGCTCAGACTAGCCATATTGCCTAGCTCTGGTTTGATTGACAAACCTTGCCTCAATGAATAAGGTAGATGCATGATCAAGGATGATTTCTGACATTGCCTATGGCTTCTACATGCATGTGCACACATGCATACGCTTGTGTGTACAAACACACATGTGCGCCGATACACACGCAAGCATAGCTACACACGGGACACCGCACACTTTTTCTACTGAGGCTTTGCTTCAGCTTGGGGGTGGGGGTGGAAACTCATGAGGTCTCAAAAGCTTGAAGTTTTGATTTTGACAAAGACTTGAACTGAAATCTTCCCAGTACTTGGCCAAGTAACATTGAGACTCTGGGTTTTCTAGTCTCCCTAATGGGAAGCAGCCGCGGCAGGCGCTGTCCTTAGTGCTAAAGGAAAAAACAGTGGCAGTGTGCCTGAGCCAGAGCTGGTCGCCACCGTTCCCTAACCCCGTGAATGTGATGAGGAAAACATTATCATGCTGATAACTCTCAACGTGGCTTAGATGCGACATTGCGTGTAAAGTGTCTCTTCTGGCTAACTCTAGTAGACATTTGCTTATGTTGAAATCTTGCCTTTGAGTCTTTATGCATAGATCAGAAATTCCTGTTCAGACTGAAGATCTAGAAAGCGTGGTCACACAGAATTTCTATTACTATAGAAAATTCCTTAGGAGACTTTTTAAAAAGTAAATAATATGATGTAATTTGTTTCCTGTAGTTGGCCTTTTTCTCCTGGGGTCAGTAACGACCCCTTCATCTTCAGAATTCACTTGGGCACAAGTTCTGGTTGACCGGACTTTACCAAGTCCTTGGTTATTAACTTAGTGCTCCTCATCCGGACTTTACCAAGTCCTTGGTTATTAACTTAGTGCTCCTCATCCTCAGTCTCTTTTTCCCTAGGTAAAACGTCATGCCTGTAGAGACGAGACTTCAAAAGGAATGTCTTTTTAAAACCAGAACTTGCGTTAGTGACTGCGGCCTAAGCTGTGTTTAGAAATCAGGTCTGGCGAATTTAAAGCTTCAGTGGGCAGAAAACTTGCATCTACCCTGACGCCTTGTAAGCTTGGTTTCAGCTCAGGGTCACTTAAAACAACCTATTTATAAACCCATGGGAAAAAAAAAGGCTGGGTTTCAATAGCAGGAACTGCTGACCCTGACACTACAGGGAGATGAGCTAGTGCCTTGATGACAGAGGCAGACGGCCATGACAGTGTTGCAGATGAGAGCGGCCAGGGCTCGGCAGGTCGCGGGGTCCTGAGTGCTTTCAGAACAGATCAATAACCACTACAATAAAGCAGTTGTGTGAAATCACTGCTTTATTCAAACTCATGGTGTCCTATCCTGTTGAGCTGTGACTTGAGCTTTTGATAGCAGAAGTGTGAGAACAGCTTATGCAAGTTCAATTTTATCAAAGGTGTACCTTCTTGTCCCTGCTCTCCTCCTTCTCCTCTTGGCCTTAAAGCACTTTTATTTTATTTTATTTTTTTATTGAATAGAATTTAACTTTGCAAAACTTGGCAAATATTTTCCCCATAGGACTGTTATGGCATACTTTTACGTATGCGTTATGCATATCCATAATTCTGTTACTTTTTACCAGACTTAGAAAAGAAAGATAATTTTTTCTAAAATGATTTTTCTATGAGAAGTAGAGGCGGTCTGACTTAGCTTCATGAGAATCTCTGACTTGGTGATCTTAACTTGGTGAGAACTCACGGCTTAGGAGCCGTGAGCGCTTAGCAGTGTGGCCGAAGCCCTCTAAGCCTCTGTTACCACTAACGGAGAAAACAAGCATATGGCCTTTCTCACCGGGTGAGAGTTAATGAGATCATGGGCGTAGAGCCTTAACACAGAGCCCAGTGTGGAGAAGCAGCGTCGGTAAATACAGCCAATACAGCGGTCATCATCTGGGAACACATCAACATTTGCAGCCTGCGATCATAAATGGGATGCTCGAAGAAATTACGCCAACATGAGTTTTATGGCTTCTCTCTTTGTGATGTATCTTTAGTGCTAAGAATTGACAAAAACCCATACAAAGAATATGAAATTGGCCATTTATCTCATCCTGCATAAGTAGCTGCTATCTTAGGATATATAATCTCCCATATTGATTATATTGGTTCCACTTTATTTGTTCAACAAATTCAGTACTGTTATTATTATTATTTTTTTGCAAGCCTTCGTTTCCTCCATAATGTGTTGTGCAAATGCGTTTGATGACCAGCTATACCAGGCACTTGAAATACCCCTAGCTTCCTCAAGGTTGGCTTAGAGTTCATGACGTCTTCTCCAACTGTCCCTGGTGAGTGAGCATCCAGGACTCGTATGTGGGACTCATGAGCTCACACTGAATGGAAACGGCAAAGAGAGCTGTGCAGATGGAGAACACACGTTACGTCATGGAAAGAAACTGGGCTAGAGGTCACGTGTGAACACGTCACGTCATGGAAAGAAACTGGGCCAGAGGTCACGTGTGAACACGTCACGTCATGGAAAGAAACTGGGCCAGAGGTCACGTGTGAACACGTCACGTCATGGAAAGAAACTGGGCTAGAGGTCACGTGTGAACATGTCACGTCATGGAAAGAAACTGGGCCAGAGGTCACGTGTGAACACGTCACGTCATGGAAAGAAACTGGGCTAGAGGTCACGTGTGAACATGTCACGTCATGGAAAGAAACTGGGCCAGAGGTCACGTGTGAACACGTCACGTCATGGAAAGAAACTGGGCCAGAGGTCACGTGTGAACACGTCACGTCATGGAAAGAAACTGGGCCAGAGGTCACGTGTGAACACGTCACGTCATGGAAAGAAATTGGGCCAGAGGTCACGTGTGAACACGTCACGTCATGGAAAGAAACTGGGCCAGAGGTCACGTGTGAACACGTCACGTCATGGAAAGAAACTGGGCCAGAGGTCACGTGTGAACATGTCACGTCATGGAAAGAAACTGGGCCAGAGGTCACGTGTGAACACGTCACGTCATGGAAAGAAACTGGGCCAGAGGTCACGTGTGAACACGTCACGTCATGGAAAGAAACTGGGCCAGAGGTCACGTGTGAACACGTCACGTCATGGAAAGAAACTGGGCCAGAGGTCACGTGTGAACACGTCACGTCATGGAAAGAAACTGGGCTAGAGGTCACGTGTGAACATGTCACGTCATGGAAAGAAACTGGGCCAGAGGTCACGTGTGAACACATCACGTCATGGAAAGAAACTGGGCCAGAGGTCACGTGTGAACACGTCACGTCATGGAAAGAAACTGGGCCAGAGGTCACGTGTGAGTTCTGCCCTTCTGAGGTTGCCATGCAGAGAGCTGGGACCACTCACGAAAGCCTCGGCTGGCTGGCCTGGTCCCCTAAGGAGGTTGAGTATAGACACTGTTCGGACTTCCCCCAAGTCTTGAAGTGTGTCGATGCACGTGTCCCATGTCTGTTTACCCAGGACATGGCCTTGATGTCACGTCAGTAATGCCTGTCAGTAAATCTAGTGAGACTCCCATGCTACAGGCCAGCATTTCTTCTCATTAGAGGTCCATGAGGTACTTCAAAGCACATACTGGGCTAAAGGGAATAAAAATTATAACAGAAAAGCTCTTTTCTGTCAGGAGAGGGAGGAGACATCGCCACCGGGCAGTGGGGACAGTGCTTCTCTCAAAGGCCACATGGACGCTGCATTCCAGATGGGGAGGTGTAGCGCAAATAAATTCACAAGTGTCAAAGTGAGCCCAGTTCTGTTTTGCCTTAAATCTTATAACAAATATCCTAAAACTCAGTACAACAAGGCCCGGCCGAGGTGGAAAAGGAGGCACAAGAAATCTGACGCGTAGTGTCTCTTTTCATTGAGTGCCAGGCCCCTACCTACCCCCACACACCCATCTGCTCTTGGTTTTGGAATTTGGGCTCATCCGTCCCATTTCTTCTTCCGGGGTGGCTTCTGTTGCTTCTGTCCCTGGATTAGCTCCTCTCTGGGGTCAGTAGATGTGAGGACACTTCTGAAATGGAATCTGCCCCGTGGCACTGTGCTCAGGGCCGTGGAAGCTTCCTGACCAGTGACCTTTAGCACCTGCCTCCGGGCATGCCAGTGTGGATACCTGTCAGGAGTCCTTGAGACTGTGACCTGAGGCCTCCGAGGGGCCTCTTCTTGAGAGATCTGGGCTGAGGAGCTGGTCTGGGAGGCTTCTGGAATCTGCTAGAAAGCGAATGAAAGGATTGGTGCCCAGACAGGCCCTATTATGGCAAAGAAAGGAAGGGGTTCTGTTGCAGGGAAAGACGCGGTATTTCCTCACCTCTTCCCTCTCCTGGGGTACAGGAGAAGCCTTTAATGGGTAGGACTCCCATCACAACTGGGTTTAAGTTTTTATGGTTATTTCTGTTAAGAGACACCGGCTTTGAGGGCTCAGAATATCTTTTGTTGTTTTTTGCAGAAAACCACAGTGGGGTGCTGTGGCAGCAGGATCTCACGATTAACTTTTAATTTCTTTGCTTTTGTTGGTCACTTAACATTATTTAAAGTGTGTTTTGGCTGGTGAAGAATGCTTTTGGATTTCATTCAGGAAGCATAAACAGCTGTAGTAAAACTTGCACTCTTGGAACGGAGAGCTGAGCAAAGTGGCCAGGTGGTTCAGAAGATGGACAAATGAGCCTCTAACTTTGCTGAGACCCAGGTTCAAATCCCTCTCAGGTCACCTCTGACCTAGGGAGTGTCAATTTTGTTTTGAGTGCCAATTGCTTTCGTGCTTGTTTGCTCAGGGCACGCAACTCTGCTCCCTCCCCCCGGCCCCCCCCCCCCCCCCCGCCCGCTGCCCTCGTAGATCATTTGGCTCAGATCTACACCATTGGCAGTTCCACTCAAGGGAGGGCCAGTCCTGAAATAGCACAGTGTAGCAGGTCAGTACTGAGGCACGTTGGCTAGATGAATGGGGAAATCACAAGTTTATGAGCACCTGCCAGCTCGAAGCCTGGCTTGGGCCAACACAGTGATTTCCTCAATTTTTCCAAGCACTAAATTTGGTAGGGACGGGAAGGAAGAAAAGTTTATCGCCTTTTTTTTTCTTACAGGCCGTGGGTACAAGCATGTTTGGGGCTGAGTGTGAAAGGCTGGCCTCGCTCTTCACTGTGGAACACCTTTTTCTAGACCCTCTAGTGACGTTTTAACTTGGTCTCCTTCTGCCCAGATGGCTTTTGTTTTTCCTTTCTTCATAAGAAACTGGGTCCAAGATACTTCTTGGGGTTCAGATGTTCCATCCCATCATCTGTGAAGCTGGGGTGCCCTGGAGGGATTTTTATTTTCTTTTTTGTGTTGGCAAAGTAGCAAATTCTCTGGGTGGCCATTACTGGATCTATACTCAAGATTATTGTTACGAGAACCGCACGAAAGGTTGTGTCTTCCGATCCCTAAGTTTACAATGTCTATCAAGTGAGATCAGTTGACTAGCTCATTAGAAAGATTCTACCCAGCCAGGTGTGGTGGCGCAGACCTTTAATCCCAGCACTTGGGAGGCAGAGGCAGGCAGATCTCTGTGAGTTCGAGGCCAGCCGGGTCTACAAAGTGAGTCCAGAACAGCCAAGGCTACACAGAGAAATCCTGTCTTGAAAAACCAAAAGGAAAAAAAAAAGATTCTACCCAAGACAGAATTGAGGCTTCAGGATAGACATTGAACCTCCATTTCATGTTTCAAACTGACTTTATTTTGCCCAGTGCATCATGGGGATCACCCTGTCTGGTGCTTCTCTTCCCTGGCCCTGTGTGGGCTGAGGGACTTACTGATGAACACCTGGCCACACAGAGAGGCATCTTCGGTAAGCGTACGGCACCCAGTTCAACTCTCCCTGTTTCTCTGCAGGTTCATCAGCATCAGGACCGGGGAGAGACCTTTCAGTGCCAGCTGTGCCCTTTCACATCCTCACGCCACTTCAGCCTGAAACTGCACATGCGTTGCCATCAGCACTTCCTGAGGACAGAGGCCAAGGTGAAGGAGGAGATCCCAGACCCAGATGTCAAGGGATCTCCCCACCTCAGTGACAGTGGCTGCCTGGGGCAGCAGAGGGAAGGAGGAGGGACAGAGCTAGTGGGGACCGTGATGACGTCCAATACTCCAGAGAGGACTGGCCAGGGTGGGGCTGGCGTTGCACCTTTGCTGGTGAAGGAGGAGCCCCAGGAAGAGAACAGCCCGCCCACCTCCTTTACCCTGAACGCTGCCGACAGGCCCGCCAACCACACAAAGCTGAAAGACCCCTCCGAGTGTGTGTCCAACAGTGCAGCAGCATTGTTCAGCCAGGACATCTCGGTTAAGATGGCCTCCGATTTTCTCATGAAGCTGTCAGGTACTTGCCTGGGGTTGTGTTCTCTCTCTCTCTCCTCACCTGTGCAATAAGATGGCAGGATTAGGTGATTTCAAGGGGCCTTGAGCTCCAATACTTCATACACTGATACATTTTCTTTTCCCTTCCCTTCATTTCCCCCCCTTCTATTTTTTTTTAAATAATATTTTGTTTTGGTACCCCTTTGAAAATAGACATGGCTTCTGCTTGGGTCTGCAGACAGTTGGGAGTGCCCCTCCTCCTGCCCGGATTTGGGCTGACACTTAGGAGGCACGGCAGGGGAGTGCCTAGGTTTGTGTCTTTCACTTCCTGCAACCTTGGGTCTAGTTACTTGGCTCGCTTTTGTGCTGGTGTCTCTGAAGTGCATCTGCGTAGATCTCCCATTTTTTTTTTGATACTCAGATTCTTTACTGTTTTAATCGCAAAGCCTTTTGAAGAACATATCCAGAGTCTACCCTGAGGAATTACAGACTTTTCTAACTTTAAACAAAGGTTAAAGCGTATCATGAGTTATCAGGATCCTTGTATTGGGGTAAAACAAACAAACGTAAGATATCCTGGTTTGGGCTTTTTTTTTTTTAGGTGTGCATTTTAGTGGCATTAACATTTACATTGCTGTGTAACCATCTCTGGAAATGTGTCACCCTTCCAAACTGTACCATCACACGACAAAGTTCCTGCCAGCCTTTTCCTCAGCCCCCACTAACTAACCACTATTTTGCCTTCTGTCTTTATGAATGTGACCATTGAAAGCATCTGCAGTAAAGTGGAATTTAAGAAAATAACTCAAGCATCCTGTCCCACCTGCCCTAATGCTCTTGGAAAAGGGGCTGATGAATAAGTTAGGAAAATGTGCCTTGCTAATAGACACTGTTTTCTATTGCCGGTGTGTTGTACATGTTTCAGTTTCTAATGACTTTGATGAACTAGGAATATTACACTGGGGCAGAGCGTTGGTAGATGTTTTTCTTCCTTTCTTGAAGCAATACCATGCATAGGCCTATGCTGTTTTTGAAAATACGATTTTAAATTTTAAAAGCATTGTAGAGGGTGGAGAAAGGTCGGTTGAGAATGGGTTCTGCCTGTCAGTGAAGGTGGCAGTCCTCAGGATGATTTCCAAATGCCATTTCAGCTCTCTGGAGATTGACAATACCCTTTAAATGGAGAATAATTGGTCACCGCCTTCCTTTAAATGGACCATGCGTCGTATTTCACTAAATGTCACTGCCAGGTGAATGAGAGGCTTAGCTTCACTCTGAAGTCTCTTTGCTCCGTGACACTGGAGTCGGGTCTTTCGGAGTGTACCTTCTCACCCTGACCTTTGCCCCTCAGCGGTGGGAGACATGAGTAGGAGGAGACAGAAGAGGGAAGGGTTGAAAGAGAAGGCATCCAGGAAATGATCCGAGACAGAAGGGAGCAGGGAAAACTATAGGACACTGTGTAACACTGTGAAGGGGCTCCAGGCCCTCCATCAGCCTTGGGCATTTATTCCGTCCTGCCCAGGCTCCAGTTCCTCGCCTTCTTCTGCCCCCTTCCTCACCTCAGTCTCAAGGAAAGCAGTATTTTGCATACTCTGAGCTTTTTGAAGGAAATGGGCATTTCCCTTTAGCCTTCCTGTTTCCTTTAGGATGTCACCTGTAGGCGACCCACACACGGTGGTGATCACCTGCCATCCCAGTACTCAGGAGAAGGGAGAAAGTTGGACAAGGCTCCATGAAACCCTGTCTCCCCAAACCCATAACATAACAATGAAAACAAACAAACAAAGACTTTTACCTACTGGCGACCCTTTTCTGGGCTCTTATAGTGCTGTCCCAGGAGACAGAAGTCAAATGCTACATTCATTTAGTACAACCTAGCATGGCAGATGCTTCCTCACTTAGCTGACAAGGACGAACTGAGTAGGGGGCACACTGCGCATGGTAAGGGGCTATTCCTTTCCCTTGGCTCAGAATCCAGATCCTTAGCAGATCTTGAGGATGAGGGAGGGGCTGCCAGGCCAGCTTGATCAGCAGTGTCCGATGCAGGGCTCCTGCTGGGCTCAGCTCTGAGAGGCAGGGCTTCCCATGCCCCTAGACACTGGGCTGTAATTACTAGCTCCAGTGCTTCCCAGCCAGCATGAGAGAAAGAAGGCTTCTTCAGCCCCTCAGAGCCAGAGCTTGGAACAGCAGAGCCAGAGGGAGAGGCAGTTTGTAGGTTCCGGTGAAGCATTGTGTGCCAGAGCCTTATATACTGTGGTCTGTTGTTTTCAGTTGTTGATGGGGGGGGGTGGGGGTGTTGCTTATGGTCTGGCCATGGGAGGATTTACTGACTGATCAATTGGCATAAGAAAACAGATAGCAAAGGCACACTGTTTATGCAAAAGGCCCGTGCAGCTATTTTATGGTGGCTTACTAGAGGTCCTGAATTCTGACTTGTATGCACTGTTACCTAGCAACCTGTTATAAAGTCACCAGGGAGTGAGATGCATCAGTAATTTTTTTGTGTGTGCATATTTGGATGTAAATGTAAACTTGGTGACTGTGGCAGTGCTGCCCACGGGAGGAGAAGTCATGCTAAAGGGAAAGAAATATGCTTTTCTGCAGAGACTTAATCCCCCACCCCCACCCCCAACTGTGTCTTTGGTCAGGCAGGCACTGCTGTTGGTAGCTGTGCACTCTCTACCTGCCTGTCGTGGTGGCTGCCTTTCAAGGACACAGTCCCAGGGAGCCATGGCTGAATTTCCAGCTCAAATGGTGTGAACTAGTGGTTAGCCCCAGGCCCTGTCCCTTGGTGTCATAATGGCACCATTGTTCTTGCGTTGATGGTGTGTTTTTCTTCCCCCTTCAGTGCTCTGTCCTTGCACCTGCTGGTACGATAGGATGCAGCTGTTTGTGGGCACTGAGTCTGGGAGTCTCTGTGCCAGATCCCAGTCTGCAGAAAACGAAGTACGGTGACAAATTCAAGTGTGGAGACACCTACTTGTTTCCAGACGAGAGAGAGAGAGAGAGAGAGAGAGAGAGAGAGAGAGAGAGAGAGAGAGAGAGAGAGAGAGAGAGAACACTTGATGCTTTTTGCTCCATGTCAATTAAAACCAAGCATAAAACTGACTGAATAGAGCCCGCTCACTGGGTAAGACACAGTTTTAAAAAGGTGCTAACCCAGCCATTCTCAACCTGTGGGTCTGTGGGTCGTGGGCCCTTTCAGGGTCAAACGACCCTTTCACAAGGGGTCACTAAGACCATTGGAAAACACAGACTTTCACATTATGATTCACAACGGGAGCAAACATTACAGCTAAGGAGCAGCAACAAAAAAAACATTTCATGGCTGGGGGTCACCACAACACGAGGAACGACACCAAAGGGTCGCAGCGTCAGGAAGGTTGAGAGCCCACTGCAACCCTGCCCCAGTTTGGACGTTTCCTGGTTACACACTTGGGAAATAAAATCCTGTCTGTGAACCACCAACTATTTTTCCCCCACTCAATTCTGACTTAACAACCCTCAATCCTTTGAGGAGGGTGTTGCTCCCTAGACTCAGGCTCACAATCATTGTTGGTTCAGCCCAACTGCTAGCTATCTGCGTTGGTGGGATGCTGCTGCTGCTGCTGCTGCTGCTGCTGCTGCTGCTGCTGATGGTGGTGGTGGTGGTGATAATTTTGTGGACTTTGCTCTGGGTTTGGAGCAGGGAAGCAGGCGTTCTAGGGCTATAGCTTTGCTGTTCATACAACTCTTTCCTGGAAGACATATGCAAATTGTTGTGTGACAGAGTGACCTGCCTCTGGTCAGGTGACTGGGAGTGTTCCTCGGAGGGGTGCCGCACTCCCAGCCTAGGAAGCTACTACTGTTCCAGCTGACCCTGGGCCTGTCTCTCATGGCCGGCAGCAGTTCTTAGCCTCCACAGCAAGTTAGACTTACCTAGAGAGTTTTATTTTGTAAAATGCCAGAGACCCCAAAAATGATGATTTAATTGATTGGTCTGGGATAGGGCCCAGACTTTGGTATTTTCCTTGCATTCCTTGGGTGACTCTAACAGACAGCAAGGTCAAAATTCAGCTGATAGGAGATAGAAAGTGGACACCTTGGGGCTGGAGATGCAGCACAGTTGGTAGCATGCTTGGAGTGCACAAAGCCCTGGGTGCTGTCTCCCGCTCTTCGTAGAGTGCAAACGGGGATACACGCCTGTAATCCCAGCACTAGGGAGGTGGAGGCAGGAGGGTCAGAAGTTTACTCTTCAGTGACATAGAGAATTAAAGACCAATCTGAAGGAAAATGACAATTCCTAAATTGGTACTCGGTACAGTAATTTTTAGTATAGCTTCAACACGTCCTTTCATTCTGTCCTGGCCTATGAAAAGGGCTTGATGCTGAGAGCTGAGCCTGTGACACCTCACTGTAGGTGAAGGTGAGGCCTGGCTGAGTCACACTCATGGAGCCCTCTGACTCCACTCCAGAGTGCTCATGGCAAAAGATGTCCACTTTGAAAATCCCCAGACTAGATTAGCAGTCTCCAAATGCCAGGAGCCAGAGACCTGGGGAGACAGTGTTTATCAGAGCAAGCGTGAAGCCACAGCTTAATCCTCAGCACCCCATGTAAAAGGCAGGTGTGGTAGTACAGACTTGTAATCCTAGTGATAAAGAGAGAAAGGCAGGTGGATCCCTGAGGCTCACTGGACCAGCCTGTCATAATTGTCAACTCCTAGGTATGGTGAAAGCCCCTGTCTCAAAAAACAAGGTGGACAACTCCTAAAAGTGACTCCCAAAGTTGACATCTGAGCTATATGTGTGCATAGGGACCCTCACCAACACATATACACAGGAGCACATACCCACACAAAGAGCTGTGGGCATCCTCATTAGAGGAACAAATTACAAGTTGCCTGTAATAGTCTCCTATCATCTTTTTCTTCAAGATGCCATTTTTTTTCCAAGATACAAATTTAATTCTAACTCCCCAAATTATAACCAAGCAGTTAGTTGACAGAAACTTGGCACCTCACTTCTTGGCAAGGGATATCTTTTTTGTCCCTGGCTTTCCAAAATAAAAGATAGAAGTCATTTTAACTATTTTTAATCTGGAAACTGACAAAAAAGTTTTGTGCTGTCTCCCACAACCTATTAGCTCCATAAGAGCGACAGCAAAATAATTTTAAGTAGGAAAGGTGGGACTTCTGTGGGATCTTCTCAGCCTCAGCCTCGGAGTGAGGGCGTGTGAACAGATATTCACTCGCTCAATGCTTCTGGCTTCTGGGTGCCCCAGCCATAGTTTTCAAGTAGAAATGAAAGATGCCCACAGAAGTTTCTGTGTCATATCCTGTCGTTTTCCAGCAGCCTTTGTGCTGAAAGCTCCATCTGTGGCTCACTATGTTGATGCATTTGGGAGTAACAGTCAGGCCTATGTGTAAGTGTTAGGACCCCTGCCGGATGGAGAAGGGTAGCTGGAGATGGCCAGTGAACCAGGTCAATCCTCCTGCCTGATGCATCCCATGGCTGCCTCGGCAGCATCTGAACAAGTGGGTCTTCTTCCACGTAAATGCCAGCCTTGTGCCATTCATGCCCCGAGCGAGACTCAGTGCTGGTAGCCAGGGACTCACCCATCACCGTGGGGGCATGGTTCCTGGAATGGGCTATTTGACAGCCTGCTTTTCAGACTTGGTTTAGCCGTTCAGGCCTGCCTAGCCACTCTCGGGCCACGTGACTGAATTCCTCATGTGAGCAGCTGCAGGAGGGCCGTGCACGAGTAGATTGCATGAATGCCCTTTTTTAAAAAATTGAATTTGGTCATTTCTCAGAGAGAGAGAGAGAGAGAGAGAGAGAAAGAAAGAGAGAGAGAGAGGCATGTGTTGTTTTTAATGACTTTTTAATAACTTGCTACTGCAGGGAACAGCAGGATTATTAGCAAGCAAGTGGAGGAGTAGGAGCCTGGAGTTGTACACACTGGTGTTGAAATTTATGTGGATGGTAGGTAACCCGGAGGTATTTACTCACTGCTGCCATATCTGTACCTATGGTACCAACTCTGCTGGTTTCAGCTTCTTGAAACCTTGTAACATCCCTTTCTACGAGTACTGTTATCATTCCATCTCACAGAGGAGGAAACCAAGAGAGGCTAAAGGTCGCATTCACACCCACACAGCTAATAAGCACACAGACTGGAGACGAAACCCAGGCTGTGTACTTCCAGCGTCCCCTGCCCAAAGGAGTTCACTCTCCAAATTACAAGGTAAAGGGGTAAACCATACAGCACGTTGGCTCTGCACTCTGCCCTTCTCAAGGTCTAGGGTAGCCGGCCTGTCCAACAGAGCCTTCCCCTGGCTACTGTCCATCAGGAATCTTTGACGTTCGATTTTAAGTTCTTGTGTGGGACTGGGATGGAACCAAGGGCCTTCTGCGTGCTAGGCAGCCTCCCTAGCACGAAGCCACGCATCCAGCCGTAGCAGTTGCATAACTATTTTAGACTTCTACAAATAGAGCCGTAAGAGCTAGCGAACATTTCCATAGACCTCCACCTGTCGGTTTCCGAACACGTTACATTGTAACAGTGGAAAAGAAAAAACAAACAAACAAACAAACAAACAAAAACGGTCACAAGTATTGTTCACATATTTCTTTCTTTCCTGTGTTGCAAATGGGTATCTGGTTCTATGATGGTCAAAAACAAAACAAACCAAAACAAAAATGCCACCTCATTACATTTTATTTATTTACTTACTTACTTACTTACTTACTGTGAATGTGTGTGTTGGGGCAGGCACAGCTTGTGTGTGGCGGTCAGAGGACAATTTGCAGGAGCCAGTTGTTTTGTCCTGTTTTGTTCTGAGGGTTCTGAGGATTGAACTCAGTTCGTCAGGCTTGTCGGCGGGCCCCTCTACCTGATGAGCCACCTGACCAGCCCTTGACAGAGCTTTGGGAAAATTTATCAGAGACCATTGAATCCAATAGAATCCAATAGAGACTATTATGTCCAATAAAACTGAAACCCAGTCATCCCCTTCCTTCTCACTGTGGACACTGTTGCCACGCCTACGGCTGGTATAGGCGCGTCATTAATCAGAAGTGTTTCCTGGGAACTGGGCACTGGGCCAGCCACTTTATGCAACTTCTCTCTTAACCCTCTGCAGCCCCAGAGGGTCAGCACCACAAAACCTACCCTACAGACGAGAAGGCTGAGACTGGAAGGGTTCGGCAGTAAGAACCACCAGCAAGGATCCAGCCCTGGCTCACTACAAAGCCTTGGCTTGTGACCACTTAATTAGCTATTACCTAATTTTTATTTCTCAGTTAAGTGAACTGTCTTTTGACCTCCGTCTGCTCCACTGTTTATTTTCCTTGGCTTCGAATCATGGCATTAGTTCTAATACATGTGCTTTTTAGTCTCTACTCTGGTTATTTTTTTTTCTCCCATTTTCTTCAAAAATGTATCTATATAGTCCCTTCTTTTCTGGGCAGCCTTCACTTTATCCCTAGACATCTCTCCCCTCCTGCTCCCATCACCCAGTCCCCCGACCCCAGACCAAACTCTCTCTCCAAAGCAACACTAATGATTCGGCTCCAGTACTTTCTATGCTGGTTAGACTTTGCTTGGTCGCCTTTTTTTTTTTTTTTTTTTTTTTTTTTTTTTGAGGTACCATCTCTCATGTTCAAGTATGATGCTAACCCTCTGACATTCCTGCCTCATCTCTTGAGTGCTAGGATTACAGGCATGTAGCACCGCATTCAGTTTATGTGGTAGTAGGCTTCCAACGTAGGGCTTTGTGCACGTAGGCTAGCACTCTACCAAGAACAGGGTTACACCCTCTAACTAGTTCTCTTTCTATTGGGTAACTGCCTTTCTATTGCTCCCAGGGAAAAAATGGGAGCTCCTGCACCACGTGTCTCACGTCCAGCCTTGGCCCTCTCCTCTACCGTTCTGCGGTCTGGTCACTTGAACCACGAAGTTCCAAAGATCCTCTTCCTCTTCCGCTTTAGGAGGAGCTGGGCTTACAAGGCAGGAGTCACTGCCAATTTCCTAGCCCACTACACACTCCAGTTCTTTAGAGTCTCCTGGTGACTTAGAGTGACCGGGATCATTTACAAACTGGTCTAGGAACTGGCTTGTCTCTGTGTTCATTTAATTTAAGATGGCAGGTGCAGAAGTCAAGAGGCGATACTCCTGGAGTAGGCCGTCCGTCCAGGAGGCCATGGGAGGGACGTGGTCCAAACTGGAGTAGGCCGTCCGTCCAGGAGGCCATGGGAAGGACGTGGTCCAAATCGTGGGTGTCCTCTCTCGTCATCATCGTCTCTGTGCAGATGACTCCAACGCTCTCAAGGCACTTCATTCTTTGAATGTGCTAACAGCATGGACTTTAAATACAGCTTTCTTTCACATTTACTCAAGGCTTGAGCGATTTTCCAGGACGAGTCCTTCCTGCTGTTGACAAGAGAGACATCCTGTCTGTTAAGACGATTACTGCAGATGGTCACTCTTTCTCATTCTATGTGGGATTTGTTTTGTTTTGTTTTGCTTTAGTGAGGGTCTCATGTACCCAGAGTGTCCTCCTGTTCTCTCCGGAGTTGAAGATGACCTTGAGTCCAGGCCCCCTTGCCTGAGTGCTAGATGACAGGGGTGCACCACCCTGCCCAGGTCCACAGGCTGCTTTTTAAATGTAGTGTAGCCTGTGGAGGGAAAGAAAAAAAAAAGCTCATTATTCATCATTGCAGCTCCATTGGCTATCGCTACCCTTGACCGTGTTCTGTGCGTCCATCATTGTATCTGTCACTGGGGACCTTTGAGGACTTCCTTGGTTTGGGTGCACAGACCCAGAATCCTGGCCAAGGATTAACCCCTGCACAGCTTGATGGGAAATATGAGACCTTAAAACTTTCGCTAAACGGGTTATAAAATGATTTGGGACTAAAGAAAAAGGTTTAAAAAAAGCTTTTAATTAATGTTTAAGAATTCCTTATGCATCTAGTAGGTTTAATATTTAAAAGTAGTATTCAACTGTTATTGTTATTTCATTAAATCGCAGCCTTATGCTTTCAGAAGATGATTTATTTTTCTCACCTAAAGCACATCAAATCGTTGGAAAGTTCCAGGTCCCAAGTCTGTTCATATGTTGCATAATGCACCCGGACAGCTTGACAGATTAGATCTGGGGTACAGTCCCCAGAACTAAGTTTTAATTACAATTCAATCATTGACAACTGTGACTTTTAAAAAACAGTATCGTCTTCTGAGCCCATGTTTTCTGATCATAAAAGAAGGGAGTGGAAACACTGTTGGCTTTCACTTTGTTGTATTGTAAACGTTTAATTAATTTAATTTTTTCAAAAATAATACTAAATGCAGGCTCTCCATAAAACACATAGAAATGGTATTTTAAAAAAATAGAACTATTGTAGGAGTTTCCATTTGCTGCATTTATTTAAAAACCTAAGCAATTAGACGTGAGAGTCACTCTGGTGTTCTGGAGCAGTCTCTATAACAATATTATTGCTTGTTACATTTTCAGGTTTATTTTCCTAACTGAAGCCTTGTTAGGTAAGAAGGCTCATGCTTGCAATCCCAGCATCCGGGTGATTGGGGCAGTTCAAGGTCAGCCTGGGCTGAATATAGAGGCCTTAACCCCAAAACAAAGCAAAACCAACAAAAAGAGGTATGGCTTTGTGTAGAGGCATTGTGGAAATGGGAAGCAGTGCTTAGCAACCCACCCTATAACAATGTATATGTCCCTTCCCAGTAACGAAGTTTCTTCTCCAGAGCATGGCGTCAGCACCTGCCCTCATGCTGACAACCCCATCAGAGCTGCCCATGAGTCTCTATTTGCCACTTGGTAACTAGTGACCCAGTGTTTGGGAAAAGTTTTTACTCTCTTTGGGTCTCAGGCTTTTCATCTGCAACACGGAGATGGTATTAAGATCCAAAGTGTTGTCGGCACGGTCGGAAAAGCTAATCCTGAGGAACGCTTTGTATCCCCTGGACTGTGCACTGTGACCCCCCACTGACAGAACCGGTCGCATTTATGTATCTTTGCATATCTCTGCCTTGTTTTGTCTGCTAGCCATAATCAGAGGCCACACCCAAGCAAGCACTTGTTCTAGACCTTACCCTGGCATTTAACTTAAGGCAGGTATGCCCCGGGGACAGCTGGGAATGTCTAGAGAAATATTTTTGCCTCCAACAACTGGTAGGAGCTACCAGCACCTAGTTGGAGGAGGGTTGTGGTGTGCATGGCAGGCCCCTTCTCCAGCAGACGATCGTGTGCTCACACTGCTAAGGTTGAGGAGCTGACTTAAAGCATGCACACAGACTCTGGTGGCACTGTGTTTGTACAGTTTCACAGTGGCACTTGCACACAGGCCTATGGTTTTACAAAGATCAGCAAGCCGCTTCCTTTTGTCTGTTTTGTTTTTTGAGACCAGGACTCTCCGGGTAGCCCTGGCTGTCCTGGAACTCTCTTTGGGGACCAGGCTGGCCTCGAACTGACAGCAATCCATCTGCCTCTGTCTCTCAAGTGCTGGGATCAAAGGTGCGCGCCCCCACACTTGGCAGCAAGCTGCTTCCTTATCGTGAGGTGTTACTACATGTATAACAATCCCATGGTAGCAGGAGATGCCGATTAACCAAAGCTAAACTGACTCATCAACACCAGCAGCACGTTAGTGGTCTCTGATGATGCGACATTTCTGGTGTCGTCCCGACAGGGATACACATTTCAAAATCACATGTTACATGAATTCAGAGGCAACTTTAAAAATTACATTTGAGATGAACATTAATTGGAGCCCCTGAAGCGTGTCCCACGGTTCTTTGGAACATTGTTTGAAAATCAAGTGGATGAGCTTCTCTTCTCAGGCCCGCTCTGCCTTAAGATGATGTCGTGAATGTAATTCCCAGTGGCCAGGCTTTTTCACAGAGCACCTTAGCACTCATCAGACTGCCAGACAGGAAACCAGAGAGCTCTGTCGTCATCTTACACAGGTCCCTTTCTCTTAGCACAGGGGACCAATAGCACAGGGCCAAAGCACCCGTGTCTCAGTCTCTCTCCTCTTGCATCCACTCAGGCAAATGGTCCTAGGATCCCATGATTTCAGGAAAAGCCTCAATGCTTCAGACAACACTCACCTTTCCCTCTGTCACTAGTGATCCCTGGCTCAGTGCAATCGATTACGTATTCTCCAAGGCACATACTGAGCTGCCTTAAAGGAGCCTGGGTGTCTTGGTGAGGAAGGAGGGGCAGAAAGAGCTCTGCCTCTTCAGTGGATGCTCTGGAGCCCAGCGCCTTTGTACTTGAGTTCTGTGGCTGGGGACAGGTCATTTTGCTAACCTTTCGAATTTCCTCACCTGCAAATATTCACATCCTTCCTTTGTGCTTGAAGATGACTTAACCCCCTGTGATTATTTAAATGTTTGTTGTGCTCAGTATTAAACCAAAGAATGCTCTTTTTTCCCTTTTTTTTTTTTTTTTAATTTACTTTCGAGACAGGGTTTGTCTGTGTAGCCTTGGCTGTCTTGGACCAGGCTGGTCCTGAACTCATAGACGTCTGCCTCCCAGAACACCAAAGAATGGTCTTTGTGTGTGTGTGTGTGTGTGTGTGTGTAGGTTAGAGAAAAGCTGAACAACTTGTGAGACCCATCATGTGGGTTCCAAGGATTGAATTCAGGTCATCAGACAGCACCTTTACTCCTGAACCGCCTCACCCACCCAATAATTGTCTTTAAGTAAGTTGTATGGTGCTTTTCTTTGGGGACCAAATCTTAGAAGGAACCTCCCTGTGAACTGAGGATGCCTTTACGCATTCGTTTGCACCTCACCAATGCCCACCACTGAGGACTGAGGCTCTGCAATTATTTTGCCCATTGCTTTCCTGCATTCGTCTTTATCTTGAGTTGTACATCTCATGGAAACTGGTCTGATTCCTTCAAATGACTGCCCACTCCATCAAGTCCACAATATTGCATATGTACATGATGTTAGACTTTGAATGGCCTCTTGATTAGGGAGACGTTCCCGTTGGGCATGGATCATCTGCCAATTTTAAGATGCGTGAACAGAAGTCAGGACAGGTGCCGTGCAAGCCTTTATGAGCGTAGTTCCATGTGTGCACAGGTCTTTGTGTGTGTCTAACAGGAACGAAGTAGAAGTCAAAGCAAGTCACAGATCATGGCGTTTCTTCTAGCGATGCCCATGACCCCCTGCCCCCCCACCCCAAAGGAAAACATCTTTAATTTTACTTTTCTCTGCCTATGTGGGTCTTTAAAAAAGTAGCGTCATTTAAAAGTTGATAATTATGTGGTTATATTAATTATAAACTACAGGCCTCATGTACCAGCCTCAATGAACACATTTCTGATAACTGATAGAGAGTAACCCAGCCTGTGCACTTTCATTTTCACGTCTTCTCTTTAGGTCCAAGTACCTAGGAAGTAAAGCTTGACCAGACAAGTGTTTTCCACATGTTTTCCTGTTGTATCATTAACAACATTTATGCCTCCTCAACAAACACATTATTATGCTATGATATTCTTTTTCTCCCCTGTTTTTCTAGACAGGGTTTCTTTGAGTAGCCTTGGCCTTACTGGACTCACTTTGCAGACCAGGTTGGCCTTGAACTCACAGAGATCCACCTGCCTCTGCCTCTCAAGTGCTGGGATTAAAGGCATGCGCCACCACGCCTGGCTTGTTATCTTATTCTTGATATAGTCAGAATGAAAACCAGGTTGGTAGCACCATGGAAGCTTATGTCACAGCAGCATCGCCACTTTACAAGTGCCTTGTTGAGGGCCCATGAAGTTACGGTTTCGCTAACAATGCTGGGCGGCTTCTTCTTCTTCTTCTTCTTCTTCTTCTTCTTCTTCTTCTTCTTCTTCTTCTTCTTCTTCTTCTTCTTCTTCTTCTTCTTCTTCTTCTTCCTCCTCCTCCTCCTCCTCTTCTTCTTCTTCTTTTTCTTCTTCTTCTTCCTCCTCTTCCTCCTTCTCCTCTTCTTCTTTTTCTTCTTCTTCTTCCTCCTCCTCCTCTTCTTCTTCTTCTTTTTCTTTTTCTTCTTCCTCCTCCTCCTCCTCTTCTTCTTCTTCCTCCTCCTCCTCCTCTTCCTCTTCTTTTTCTTCTTCTTCTTCCTCCTCCTCCTCCTCTTCTTCTTCTTCTTCTTCCTCCTCCTCCTCTTCCTCCTCCTCCTCCCCCTCCTCCTCCTCCTCCTCCTCTTCTTCTTCTTCTTCTGACTAACCTTCCTGGAGGGTACTTGTGAATTCCACCAGCATCCGCTCAGTGTGGTTGCCCTCTCTGAAGTTAGGATCCTTGCTCAGCCTTTTACCTTTCCTAGTCTTCTAGAAGGTTAAACACGTTTGTAAATAAAAGGACAGCGGTGAAGCAATGCTCACTTCCTGTTTACGGTGCTGTGACTGAGCAGGGTATGCTGGGGAAAGGGTTTAGGAAGGTTCTGGAAGGAAGGAGTTGGGGAAGGGCAGGCACCTTTAGGTGCTACCAGTCGCCTCCCAGGACAGAATTTGAAAAAGCAGCTGAGTAAACGAAGTCAGTTAGAGCGACCTGGGATGAGCTAGGGACCGCCCGTGGGAGCCTTGCTCTAGAGGCTGTCATTGTTCCCCTTGGTTTAGATTTGATAGCTCTGTCCACAAAGGGCTAGGCGGCCATTGTTAGTGATGCTAGAATCCACGGGTCTTCAAAGGATGTATTCCGGTAAGCCCATGGTCTAGTGAACTTTACCTCAGCCATGGAGATACGTCCAGGGAAAGCACTTGTGACTGCTTCGGGTGAGAATGCCAGAGTTCTTCACTTTTGTTGACCATGAGCTACTACTAGAACGCCACCAACGTCACTGCTTTAGAGCAAACACATCTTATCATTCAGCTAAGTGCAGATAGGGCTGTTGCGATGTGCCAGGCACTGTCCTCGCCTCCTGACATCATCAACTTTAAAAACAGGTTAGTGTCTTTGTGAAGCTGACCCTGGAGGCAGAAGAAGAGATTGTCAGGGCTCTCCTAATATGTCGAAA
Source organism: Acomys russatus (assembly GCF_903995435.1). Taxonomy (NCBI): domain Eukaryota; kingdom Metazoa; phylum Chordata; class Mammalia; order Rodentia; family Muridae; genus Acomys; species Acomys russatus. The sequence continues at coordinate 5,902,804 of NC_067162.1, forward strand.
CACGTTATACAATACTTGAGTAGCAAAGCACCGTAGCCTGGGTGTCTTAACACACAGATGTGTATTTTTTATAGTTTTGGAGGCTGGAGGCCCAACGTCAAGCTGTCAGCAGGTTTGATTTCTCCTGAGGCCTCACTGCTCAGTTTGTAGATGGCTTCTTTTCCATGTCCTCACGTGACCTTTGCCCCAGTGGAGAGACAACTGTGGTGTCTCTCTTCATAAGAAGAGACGGAGACAAAACAGTTCTTAGAACCACTGGTACTAACACTGGACTATGACCCTAACTCTATGCTTCATTGAACCAGCTCCAGTGTCCCCTCAAAGCCCAAATGCAAATGCTCGCACATTGGAAAGTTGTTGCTTCAACGTTCATAGGGAGTGGGGGAGGGGTGCGCTCCTGCCCCTAACAGTGTGTTATTCAACGGTAAGTGTTCATGTCCAGGAGGGTAAAAAGATAAGAGCAGAGTGAAAAGATGAGGAGTACAGTCAGGTGAGGGTCGCACTATCTTAAACAGGAAGGTCGGTGCACACCATACTGAGCATGTAGGATTTGAACCAGGGCTTTAAAGCTTGCTTTCGTCACAACCCAAGGTTCCAGGTGGAGATGCAGTGTGGTAAAGGCATTCAGTGACACAGGGACCCAGGTTCAAGTCCCAGCTCTGACGAGTTGTAACTGTGAGACCTGGAGGTGATCCTCTACCCACTTGGTTTGCAAATACTCTGAGCCAAACTGGTGTTCTACAGTAAGCATCCTTAGAGATGGGAAAGGAACTGTAGGTGCTTGTGTTGGGGGCTAATTTTCTTGTCTTGTTTGTTAAGATAGAACGGGCTGGGCTACTTTTAAGAAGAGCGGCTAAGAATACAGGTTGGGATGAAACAAAAAAACTAAACACATCCCGTGTGGCACAGCCACTATTGGTCCTATGTGGGTCTTTGAGGGGGGTGGGAGGGATAGTGGGGTGGGGAGGGGGGAGCTGCTTCTTACCTGTAGCCTCTTCTGTGTGGTGTGCCCAGGGGAAAGGCCTAGCACAGAGCAGCCAGCTCACAGAAGCCATCCCATGGCAGGCTGGTTAGGTCAGGTCTGACCAAGTTCTCCACACCAGCTGCCCATGGTTTCAGAAAAATTCAAATAGGACATCAGTGAACAAACTTGGAGTTTGGGTCATAGCCACATGAATTTCTTAGTTCTGATGACTGTGATGATTAGACATAATGAGACGTTACCCTTAGGGAATGCCAGGGACATCTACGTGGAAATTCTTAGAACTATCCTTGCAACTTTTCTGTAAATCTAAAATTGTTCCAAAATATTTTTTTTCTAAACAAAACAAAAATTCCAAAGCCCATTTTGTTTGTGAAGATGACCTCTGAGGCAGGCATAGGTTTACTCATGGTGACAATACAGCAAAGCGTATGGCCTTTGTGCATGGGTCAGTACTGTCCATTGATAACGAGGTGAGAACAGTGCATCTCTAGCCCCTGGTTTCCTTCTGGGCAGATTCTCCATTATCACCTTTCCAGCCACCCCAGCGGTTTAGTTTTAGATACTGCTGCTTACTCCTGATTTAATTTCAGTATTTGACAGCAGAATAATGTCGTGAGCCATTCATTAATGATAGAATTAGCTGGAGAATGTGCTAAAACTCCAGGAAGGCAACAGCATGCCCAAAGAAGATGTTTAGAGAAACCAAGGAGAAAATATAGCACTTAAAAAAAATACTCCAGGTTTATATGCTGAAACGGATACCCAACTGACGCAAAGGCTCTTGGGGCACACTGTATAAAGGTACAGTGAAGTGTGGGGCAACTTAGAGGAGATATATAGATATATCTATATATCTATATATATCCTTCCCTTTCTTTCTGTCTCTCTTCTTTTTTCTTCTTCTTATTTTTTTTGACAGCTGCAAACCAGAAGGAGCCCATGAATCTTAATTTTAAAGTGAAGGAGGAGCCCAAGGAAGAGGAGTCCTTAAGCACGCCTTTGCCTCGGTCCAGCTACGTGTTCAGCCCGGAACCAGAAGTGGCAGCGCCCAGCATCTCTGAGGACCCACTAACTCCCCAGGAAGGCAAGGGGAACGTGCTAAGGCGGGACATGTCGGCCAAAGCTGCCTCAGAACTTCTCATGAAACTCTCAGGTACCCGATATAGTCTTAAAATATTTCCATTCTGGTCATTCCACGTGCAAGCCAGCCGGACCGTTTCTTGCATGGCTTATAATTAATCCGATGGTGCCGATAGCGTGAAAAAGGCGAATTAAAGGAGTGATCAGATTCCTTGGCTTCAGTTTCGCTGTTACATGCACGAATTTGTTCGTTTCTATCTATGCTGTACCTGGCTAGACAACGGCTTCAGGTCTCGCGTTAGATGTGTGAGCGTTTTCGCTTCCCTTTGTGCAGTGCCTATCTAGATACGGCCTTCTCTTACTGAATATTATTGGAAATGGTCAGAAAACATTACCGGCATCTGAGATGATCTAAGCAACGGCTTTAAACGGATTGTAATAATATCCCCAGGATTCCTTCTAATTGATCAAAATATCTTCTCTTAAGTGAGGCTCCCATGTCTTTTGGACATTTATACTACAGTCTTTAAGGACCATTGAAATGTTTTCTTTGGCTTGGTGAGAAGTGGAGGTAGCACTCAAAGTAATTAACAATAGAGTAGCAGTGAGTGATTGTAAGAAGAAAGACCTTCCTAATGGAAGACCTGTTCTTTTTTTTTTTTTTTTTCCGAGACAAGGTTTCTCTGTGTAGCCTTGGCCATCCTGGACTCACTTTGTAGACCAGGCTGGCCTCGAACTCACAGCGATCCGCCTGCCTCTGCCTCCCGAGTGCTGGGATTAAAGGCGTGCGCCACCATGCCCGGCTTGGAAGACCTGTTCTTAAGATGAATGGATGACACCACTAATATCTAAATGTAATCATATAATCTCATCTTATTGGGTATAAGAAAAAAAAATAGGGCTGTAAACTGAAGTTAGTGTATTTTGGATTTTTGGTACAAGTATCTACCTGGTCCTCTACAACAGATGAAAAATATAGTGGTGTGTTTTTGTTGTTGTTGTTGTTGTTTTTTTTTTTTTTTTTTTGTGGAAGGGTATAGCTTTCAAAACATGGAAGAAAAAGCTGTATTGGTGATCATACCTGTCAAGTCATAGCTCTGCTTAGCTCACTGACTCCTGAAGGTAATTTTTGGGAACTGCGTTTGAAATGCTAATGTGAATCAAAAGCTATTTTTCATTGGGAACTTGCTGTGCTCGGAGGATGAAAGCAAGGGCCGCCTTTGCGGGCCTCCTCTCTGATCTGTAAGTTCATCAGCAATTCTGACAGTGTTTCGGGTTGACTAGCAGGTTGGAAGGTAAGAGATTACGAGCGATTTACTTGGAGTCAGCATCTCAGAACACTTGAAATCCCTGTATCTGCCGTTTGGTGGGGTTAGGAATGCTTGTCTTTGATGTTAATTCAAAGCACACTGGAATTTGAGGGGAACACGGTTTGCACTGGCAGTAAAGCACCAGAGTCAAGTAACTATGGTCTTATTGTAACTCTATTTCCCCAGACTTTGCAGCGTTGGTGTAGTAGTAGCACGTGTGACATTGATGGAGGTCTAGCAAGATCCCAAAGCTGCTCAAATAGTCATGGTTGAGCCAATATAATTTAGAGTAGCTCTGTCTTCCTTCTTTGCAAAATATCTCAAGGTTGAGGCTGCCCTTCTGTTGCTGTTGCTCAATCAATCTGAAGAGGTCACCCACCTCTGTTTGTTCTCCCGAAGGTAGCTCTCTACTTAGAAGGGCCTAAACTCTCTCTCCCCCAGTGGTTTCTGTGCCCTCCCTGATAGGAGATTCTGCCGGGCAATAGTGCTGATTCAGAACTCACTGTATCCGGTATGCAGAGCAGCAGAGCTGGACCACACTGACAGAGGTTATGAGAGCAGGGAGTGAGGTTTCTGGACAGATGCTCTTCAAGGAAACTATTTTATCTTAATCCTTTCGGACAGTGTGACTTGAGAGCCTTAAACAGGTAATTACTTTTTAAATAATAATGAGATTCCCCCCCTCCAAAAAACAAATGCTTCTGTGAAGATTTAACTAAGTTTGCGGGTTACTATGGCTCCTTCTAAGTGTGTGCCTTGACTTTTATTGAGTGCATTACAATGGGGTTCAGTCGTAGCTGAATGGATGCCACGGTCCTGTTTATGAAGGGCAACCGTCTTCCTTCATGATGAGGAAATAAGCTTGCATGAAGACTGATAGCTATATTATTGTTTTTTTCCTCCTTAAAAAACCCACCACCAACAACAAAACCTCCTATGTACATGAGACTTGGGCCAAGGACGCGTGCATCAAAATCGCCACATTTCTGTGCTCTCACCAGCAGTATTTTACATTGTATTCTTTCAGTGCATCGATACTTTTGTTTTTCCGGGATAGGATTTCTCTGTGTAGCCCTGGCTGTCCTGGAGCTTATTCTGTAAACCTGGCTGACCACACACACACACACACACACACACACACACACACACACACACACACACCGCCCTGTCTCTGCCTGGGACTAAAGGCGTGCACCACCACTGCCCAGCTAACCCTCTTTTCCCTCTTAATTTCATGAGCAGGTGAGCTGGCCCCTGAAACAACTACCAACAGAACAGCAGCAGGCTGAAGGATAGAGAATTTCCTAGTGGAATATTACAGTAGGTCACATGCCCTTAAGATGGCTGGAATTCTTTACTGCTGTCTGGCAGCTGTAGCCACTACCTGTCCAGTGTAGGGAGACAGGCAGTGACATGCATCCAAAGAACCGTAGCCCTGCGTTGCTCTAGCACACCGTGCTCTGGTGAACATAAAAGTCCTAAGGGAGGGGAGTGGGTTAAAACCGAATGGCTTTTCATTCCAAAGCCATGAGGTAAGAAGGGCTTTCCCTGCTTAGCAGTAAAGTGGTTATTAAGCCCTGTGGAGAAGGACATGCCTGTGATTCCAATAGGAGAAAGAGTAGCCCACCTGGCTACAACAGTGTATTATAAAACAAGTTGTTCAAACCTATTCTTAGTTTGTTGTGGAGTTATCATTCACTATTTTGGGAGCACAGTTGACTGAAGTAACTGACAATACAGAGGATGGAAACCTCAGCTAAGGGAGGGAGACAGTAGAAATAGTAATAATAGTGCGTGGGCGATGCTTTTCTGTGTTTCTGTCTTGGCCCAAAGAACAGCTAAGGAGAAGATTTTTTCCTTCTGCTTTCTTTTTTTTTTTTTTTTTTTTTTTTTTTTGGTTTCTCTGTGTAGCCTTGGCTGTCCTAGACTCACTTTGTAGACCAGGCTGGCCTCGAACTCACAGCGATCGATCCACCTGCCTCCTTCTGTTTTCTTACGTAGGTTTTCAGTGAATTAACAAGAAGAAACTAGTCAGTGGTTTGGGCTATCTCATGTTTCCATGTTTAAATGAGCTCAGGCCGAGGGAAGAATGGCTGGCACGTGGCCTAGCCACATACCCCGTGAGACCCCGTGGAGGAACCTGGGTAGGGAGGGTGCTTTCCAGGCACACAGCTGGCTTCTCTAGGGGAAATACACGTCATCAGTCAGAGCCAGGCTGAAGCGTCCACAGCCTGCGTGCTGGCAGCATCTGAGTTTTCTTCTTCCCTGGGCTTCAGATTCGCTTTCCAGTTGTTAATTATGAAGGTGAGTGCCTGACCGCTGGACCCAGGATGCCGGTCACCATAAAGAAAAGCAACCCGCTTTGAGGAAATGGCTGGACACAGCAGCCAAAACCGTGAAACTTCCCTGGTAAGCCTGTGCTTGCCAAAGATAATTCCCAGAAGCCTTCATGTAAAGAGGCCTCAATCTCAGTGTTTAGCACATTAGGGACGTGTGACGTGAGATGCAGTGGGAACCAGTCAGGGTACCGTCAGACCGACTTGGCAATGTCTGGTCACCTTGCCGGCTTATGTCATAAGTGTGGTCACAGATGCGACTTGCTGCCAGAAGTGATGGGATGTTTACCCACGGCTGTGCTTTGGGAAGAGTAGGTAGGTCCAGAGAGAAGCGGAGGCCTCCCCTCTCTCTGTGGCATTGCTCACTGAGTGGGAATGGATGTGCAGAACGTACCGTGCACAGTTTGGGCAAATCTAAAGGAGCAGTTAAGAATGACATTTCAGAGTGTGGATGCTGGGGCTGCTGGAGAGATGGCTTGTTGGTTAAGAACACGCACTGAGGACAAGTGTTTGGTCCCATCACCATGCTGAGCAGCTCACAGTCACCTGTAGCTCCAGATCTGCAGGCATCTGGCACCACTGTACTTTACAGGCACCTGCACTCCCTCCCCACGCACACACACTTAAAATTAGATTTTAAAAAGGAAAGAATAAGAATTCCAGGTTGTGGAAATGGCTCACTGGGTAAAGTCCTTGCTATGTCTGGAAGCTTGGACACCTGAATTCAGATCCCCAAAACCCATGTAAAAGGAATTGCAACACACCTCTCTAATCCCAGCTCTGAGAGACAAGACAGGAGTGTCCTGGGGCCAGTCAGTCTAGCCCGTCACTGAGCTTCAGGTTTGGCGAGTGCTCATGTCGCCAAAACTGAGGTGGACTGTGATGGGAGGCATCGGACGGCAATCTGGCTCTCACTTGCATAGACACGTTTTAAATGACATGTATGTGTGGGTGTATGGGTGTCTTTGGAAGCCGGAAGAACATCAGATCCCCTGGAGCTGATGCTTATGGGCCACCCGAAGGGGGTTCTGGGAACTGAAGTTCAATCCTGGGCTAGCACTCTTACCCATGGGGTGTCCCTCCAGCCTTGGTCTCTCTAAGCCATACAGCTAGCTTTTGATTCTGTCTCTGTCTCTGTCTGTCTGTCTGCCTGTCTGCCTGTCTGTCTCTCTCTCTGTCTCTCTCTGTCTCTCTCTGTCTCTCTCTCTCTGTCTCTCTCTCTGTCTCTCTCTCTCTCTCTCTCTCTCTCACACACACACACACACACACACACACACACACACACACACACACACACACGTTGATTCGAGGTAAACCTGAGAAAGATGAAATTTTAAAGTAATTTCACCTTTGAGGTGGGCTCAAGCAAAGAGGAAAGGGACAGAGGGAATGACTTCCTGGACATTTTAAAATGGGGGTCCTTTGCTTATGTGTTCGAAGTCCCTTTCAGGTAATTAGCAAGAAAAGAAGGCAACAGGACACTCAGGAGTAGCAGTGCCTTATGGGTCCCAGGCAGGATGCAGCAGGCTCCCGGAACCCAGGAGGCCCCCCACTTCCTCCCTGTACCCCTCTAGGCATACAGTGGCAGCATTCCTCAAGGGGTTGGGAGATTACCCCTCGTTAAGAAGGGCCAACAGCCTTCTTGGTTTCAGTCCCAAATTCCAGCTGGCTACGTCAGCTCAGATGGGGGCTCACCAGTGGACGCTTCTATGACTATAGGTAAGGAAGGGCGTATTGGCTGGCATGTCTGCCATCTGTCCTGTCACCCTGTAAGACTTCTGGGAGGCAGAAGAAAGTCCAGAAGTGAGTCTTTGGGTGGATAGGACAAGGAGGGTCAGGAACCAGGAAGGTACAGCAACATGCACGATACCTCAGACTTGGAGGAACAGCTGTGCCAACTGCTGTTACTTCAGCGCTGAGTAGATGTGTTTAGGCCTTTGAACTGTTTTTCCTTTCCTTTCTGGTAGAGGGTCAGTGGAAGCCAGCCCCAACTCTCAGGAGCCACTAGAGCATGGGACACTTACATTCTGAGACCTGCTCTGGACTTGGCTGGAACTCTGAGGGTGAGGCCCAGCAGACTGTGCTTTGATAAGCCTTCCAAGGGATCCTGACAGCTAAGGCTTTAGCCCAGCCTGCTGAGGACATGGCTACAGGAATGAGTTTGGTCCATCTGAAAAGAATGTTTCAGGCTGAAAGCTGGTGGGGAACAGAGCTCTATTAAATGTCCCCGTTTCCTTTAGAAAAAAAAAAAAAACTCAATTCTTCTGTGGTGAGCCCTTTAATTTATTATGAAATAATGGCATCCAGAACCTTTTCAAAGAAGGACATATATCCCCGACAAATCAAGAGCATGCTGTTCGCAAGCCTCGGATAATACCACTTTCTTCACATCCATTGCAGTGAAATTTCTGAATTATTTCTGGGCATGTTTGACATCTCTCTGGAGAATGTCCCTAACGCCACTCTAAACAGCATCAAACACCATGTCTGTTCTGAAGACTGTCTTGAGCTATATGAGAGATTTTAGCTGAACTAATTTTCAGGCTGCAAACTATTTGCTCTTCTATCTGTTTTTTCTCCTTTGGAAAGCAGTGGTGAGTTTTTGGTTTTGTTTTAAATATATATATAAGCCCTTATTTATTCTTTTATCCTTTTGAGCTTTCCATGCCTGAGGACACTGTATTTACATGTAACACACTTTCAGCAGTGTGACTTTAGTCAGTCAGCTGTCCTTCACTCTTACAAATATACAACATAGTCAGTTTACAAAGGAAACAGGTTTATTTTGGCTCAGGGTTGGAGGTTCTAGTCCGTGAGCAGTCAGTTGCATTGCGTGCGGACCTGTGGCGAGCTAGCAGCACACTGCAGCAACAGTGTTTCAACAGAGCATACTCAGGAAGTAAAAGAGAGGAAATAGAACCCAGGGTCTCACAGTCACGTGGAGGGCACACCCAATGACCCGCAGACTCCCCTAGTGCCCACTTGCTTAAGGTGCCCGCCTCCCAGAGGTGCCACTTGGGATCAGCCTTTAACACATGGGTGTTGGAGGCACCTGTACAATAGATGCCACAGCGTGAGACACCAGTAATAATCTCTAAGAATGAAAATTATTCTGTTTTATCATCACAAAACTTGCCTTCATCAGACTTATAAGTTGCTAAATTGAGTAGTGGAGAAGATATGAGACTTTTTAAAACACTCTTTTTTACATTAAAAAAAAATTTTTTTTTCTGAGACGGGATCTTTCTACATAGCCTTGGTTTTCCTGGAACTCACTATGTGGACCAGGCTGACCTTCTACTCACAGAGATTCACCTGCGTCTATCTACTTAGTGCTGGGACTAAAGGTGTGTGCCTCCTCACACTGTCCTAAAACATTTTATAACCTGATTTTACATAGTTCCAATGCTTCTACTTGCCTGCAAAAGCTAACTGTGACTGAGGAGATATCAGCACATTGTGGAAAGTGCTCAAGGGTTGAGCTGGCGAGATCTGAGGGGGTTGGCTACCAAGACTTGTGTTCCATCCCTGGAAGTGCAGGATGGAAGGGGAGAACCAACTCCCCACAGGTTGACCTCTGACCCCTGCCCATGCACCATGGCACAGGCATAACATAGAAATAATGCTAACTGATTTAGAACTGTTAATAGGAAAGTATTTGTCTATTTGTTTTATTAATTCATTTTACTTACCACATTCTCAAAACTCATGCTGCTGAGGTATTTGACAGTATAGAAAATGGCAGCGGCACAATCAGACTAAGATTGGAAGGTGCTTTATCTATGCCTTTCTGAACACATGGAGAAGTTATTGAATGTGGCGTGGCATTGCACTGGATACACACACACACACACACACACACACACACACACACACACACACACACATATATTTCAGGCTATGCTTTAAAAAGGATCCCAGATTTTTTTAAATACTATCTCAATAAAAAGGATTTTTATTTGTGGCTGTCCAGGCCTGTCAACATAATTCTCTCTGGAGGCAGAAACAAGATGGAGAAGGACCACGAGTTTTTGGCCAGCCTGAGCATCCCTGCAGCGTGGGGACATGGCTCTTTCAGTGAAGAGGAGATGATTCTGACCCCAGAACCCACAGAAGCACAGCAGGGTGTGCTGGTGTGCACTTGGCATCCAGGCACTTGGGAGGCAGAGAAAGTGGCTCTCTGGGGCTCAGTGACCAGCCAGCATTCACTATTCCCACTCACTAATCTATTGTCAGTTTTAATAGATTACCTTACGCGGGACCCCTTGTGTGAATGAATTGACGTACTATGTGGTTTTTTTATGTCTGAGTTTTCAGCATGTTTTTGTGGTTCATCAATTCTATTTGTTAAATGGCATTTTGTTTATTTTGGGAGTGAAGTGCACCAGTGTGGAGGCCAGAAGACAATCTGTGGGAATTGGTTCCCTCAAGTGAATCCAGGGGTTGGACTCAAGTTGCCATGTTGGATGGCAGGCATCTTCACCTGTTGACCCATCTCTCTGGCTCCTCTTTCTCAGCTCTGTATTCCGTTTTATGGCTGAATAGTGACACTTGTATGGATACAGTGGATTTTTTCCCCCTTTAACAGAGACATGGTTCGTGTTTCAGTCTTTGCTCTTATGGATGTTCCTGTGCAGGTTTCTGTGTGGTCTCAGGGTTTTAATCTTCTTGGGCATATCACTGGGTACTGTGTGCTTGGTGGACTAAAAGGGAACTCCCTATAACACTTTGAAGGACTGCCAAGTGGTTTTTTCCCCCGATCACTCTGCATCCCTTGTTGTAATGTATGAGCTTTCAATTTCTGCACATCTGTATAAAAAGTGTTCCTGTCTTGACTGTTGCAACCACCATGCTGCACAACCTAGCATTCCACTGTCATTTAGGCTTGTGTCTCCCTGTGAGTGATGAAGTCTCACGCAGTTCCACGTGCCACGTAATGCTTGCATGTCTGAAGAAACATCTATTTGAGTTCTTTGTTCACTTTTTACTTGGGTTACTTTTTATTTTTTTAATTTTGGCTTATTAAAGAGTCTCATATTCTGGACATAAGCCTTGTGAGAGAGATGTGTGTCAGTTTATTTATTTTTTCTCATTTGGCTAGGTTTTCACAGTTTGTAGCACTGAACTGTTCGCCTGTGATAGAATCTGGTTCCATTTTTATTCCTTTTGTTGCTCATGAGCACCATTATATTTTCTGTAATTCTACAAATTAACTAAATGCTGACTTGTTTAATACTAAAAGGAAAACCCATCTTCACTTATTAGCGAAGTGCCACTTAATTTGCAGGTATATTTAGCTTATGAAACCTAATCTATTGGGTTATACTTATCCAATTGAGCTGATTGCTCTAACTTGTGATTTTGTTGTTGTTGTTTTGTTTTGTTTTTTAGCTTTTTTTAGTTAGGGTGATGACCAAGTGTGTTTGCACGTCAACTTTATGAGTGATGTGTAGTGGATGCAATCAGCAGTGGGCTTGTAACTAATGCCCAAAATACGTATCTCACTGCCATGTCCACTGCTTGACCCTGCTTCCACATATATGTTTGTGTGTATGTATGTATGTTTGTATATATGCCTGTATGTGTACACGTACTCACATAGTACATAAACTGGAACCAAAATCTAAATAAGGACTTACCCTTTTAAAAGCATCTATAAACTCATAAATGCAGCAACATGGCATATCGCATTTATATTTTATATAAATAAGGAACCAGTCACCTTAATGGGACAAAACGATGTGCTTTGTTGGATGGCTACAGATCTTGCTGAGCCCATAGGGTGCACAGTGCAGTGATTACTCTGTCCGTTTAAGCAGCACTGAATGAGAAGCCGCTGTCTGCAGCCCTGGAAGGCTGTCCCCTCTCAGCTAAAAGGAGAGCGGGAGAGCCCTGCTTAGACAGTCAATTTCAGTCAGTCTCCAGCCAGAAGAGCCCTTCTGTTATTTTATAATTCTACACAGTCCTTATAGATTCTTAGGCTCCTGTGCCTGCGTGGCAGTGGCGGCTGCCGGGCCCCATGGGGAGCTTTGTGAGCTCAAGCCCCCAGGGCCTGTACTCAGCACCTCCCTCGCCCCGGTTTAGCCCTCATGCCTAGGCCACCCTTTCTGCTTTCTTAACCAGCTTCCTCCTGCCTCCCACACTGAAGCCTGGATTCAGAAAGTCCAGACTCAAAAGGGCTCTTGTTTTATTATCATCTCCCTCTTGCATAGCTGCATATGTTAATAGAGCCTCGGAAATTTGTATTGGCTGGCATTCCCAGAAAGCAGGCAAGCCCTCGACGAGGAATTTCATAAGCTACGCCTTCACACTGGATGCCTTTTCTGTTTGGCTGTCTCGGAACTGGGGCCGGATTGGAGTCTGGATACTGAAAGGTCGAGGGGGCGGGGGGGATAGAGTTGCACAGTAGAGGCAGGGGTTGATCGGTGGTGGTTGGGCGGCCGCTCCAGATTTTCCTATGGGATAGTAAACAAAACATCTAGGAAGCGTGTTTGTAGGCTAATGGGCCCGCTTACACGCTGTTTTCCTTATGTACCTGGGATAGATGGCTACAGACGTCTTATCTTACGGCTGACAAACTGTGTCATCAGCAGTCTAAATACAAGCCGTTGGCAAATGCTATCTTATGGTGACGGCACTAAGCAATGTTTAGTTATCTGAAGTTTCCCGTTGCAGTGTAGCTACGTCATACTTGAGTATATACGAGAATACTGCTGGCGTTCTTTCTCAGAGGGCACCCTGCCGGGCCAGTGGAAACTGAGTCCAGTCCTAGCCCACCCTAGGCCCTTTCCCCTCACGGTCTGGTGAGGCAGAGACGACTCCTTATTTTCTTCAATGGGATAAAGAACATTTTTATTCTGCGGCCGTTTTCCTCCTCACTTCCATGTTAACCTTCCCCCTTCAGCTTATTCGTGTCAAAGAAGGGGCACATCTGCATTTGTAATTAAACCCTGTGGATCCCATGTTCATCCGGGTACTTGCTGGCAGACCTACCTGGAGAAGGGAGCCCTCACTGCTCAGTGCCTTGCCCTCTGCCAAGGAGCTGAGTCACCCGCAACAGGGGCCCTCCTGAAGTCGGCGCGGGACCTTCTCTGCGCATGCTCACTCCAGAAGTTAGTCCAGGCCTCCAAGATAGGAAAAACCCTTCCTGAAGAGATGATTCTTGCTGCAGCTTCTGTTATTCTTTATGACAACAAATGATTTAACCGTGGTGTTTTCTCCTGGTCAGAGTGCAGGGACTGTGAGTTCCCTCTGAAGTGACCTTTGTGTTCCTTCCTAATAATTCTCTTATTAACTTCACCCCTCTATGTTTTCCTCACATAAATCGCCCCGGGGTTCTGCTGTCGGTTGATTTACTTCCCTGTTTCTAACAGCTGGAATCCGCACATTTCCTGGTTTCCTGTGGCTTGCCCTGTGCGTGTGCGCCGTGTCTCCACAGCTGGCGAAGTGGAGGCGGCCACCGAATAGATGCAGGGGCAAGCACACTTTAGTTCAGGATCCAAGTTAGGTGGTGAGGGCCCTTGGTTAAAGCCTGGCTTGTGAGCCCGTTTCTTTCTCTCTCTCCCGGTGCTGTCAGATCCCTGTAAACTCACCCATGGCCCAAACTTATGCACGCCCGTGGTTTGAATTCCAGAAACTCTTTTGCTCTTGGGGTAGGGAGCATTCATGGGAAGGCCTGATGGAAGTTTCCAGTGAGCCACACGGAGAATGCTAAAGGTAAGTAATAGCTCCTGTGGTCAGGCGCGAAGAGGACCAGGCACAGCCCAAGGACTGAGGATGGAGAGGGAAGTTGGACCGCCTAGGACGGCGAAGTCACGTGGCCTGCGGGGAGGGTCTCCTTTGTGTCCCTTGTGCTGAGCACACAGCATTTACGCACAGTGTTCTGTTGGGTTTTTTCAGGGTGCTGTTTATTGGTCCCTGAAAGCGTTGTTCCTTCTGGAAACCCCTTTCCATCTGACATAGTGTTTTCTGGGCATTCCCAGACCTGGTGTTGATTTAGTGTGTAACAGCAATTGTTTGGCTTTAGGCCTAGGTGGTCCACCCCAAAATCTGATTCGCTGCCCCCCTCCCTTCAGCCCCAGCACCAGAGAGAACCCAGAGAGAGGACACAGGGACCAGAGAAAAAGGAAATGACAGGGAGTCACTTGCAGCATTTGTAAGAAGGTTTGATTTTAAAAACACTTGGAAAGGTTGCTGAAAGGGAGCCAGGGTTCCACAGCCACAGGGAACCAAGTCCTGGGGGACACCTGCAGGCCCACGGTGCTGTGCTAGGGGCCTGCCAGATAAACAAGAGCTGAGTTTTGGTTGTTAGGGCTTGGATTTTGACAGAGTAGGTAAAGGTTTCTTAGCATTCAGTGAACCCTACTCTTTAAGCTCCTCTGCTTATCATAGTTTTCCCATTTCTTTTTATGGTTCTTTTACGTCAGTGCTCTTTTATCTTCCGGGCCTGTGTCTCAGGGCCCTGGTGGACTCCCAGTGAAGCCGCAGACAACAGCAACCCCTGTAGTGTGTTATCATTACCGTGCACATCTGTGATCGATTTAAAATTACAAATCAGGCATAGAAGGAGACTAATGACAACAACTAATGATAAAAAGGAGCAATTAAGGCAACATACTATTATAAAGGTGTGTGTGGTCTATTTCTCTCTCTCTCTCTCTCTCTCTCTCTCTGTCTCTCTCTCTCTCTCCTTCTCCTTCTCTCAAAATACCATGGACATTGTAGTTAACCTTCCTGTTGACCACAAGTAACTTAAACTTTGGAAAGTGAAACCTAGAACACAAAACCACGGATAACAGGGAGCCTGTACTTCATTCGTTCATCATTCATTCATTCATTCATTCGTCATTCATTCTACCAACTATTTATTGAGTCTCTTCTATTTTCCAAGTCTAGTTTTGGCCACTGAAGACGCAGGTGAGCAGGATGACTCCCTCACTGGCGTGCTCTTCTTGTGTATTCCCCACTCCGCCCCCCACTTTATTCTAGTCTCAGTTGTCACAGGATGCACTATGAACTACCCTCTGGGTCATGGGTAGCCGCTCTGAGCTGTTGGGACAGTGGAGGCTCACATTGTGTGTGTGTGTGTGTGTGTGTGTGTGTGTGTTCATTATTATTTATACCAACAGTATTAGCATATTGTGTGCTTGTGTATATAATATTCTGCCATGGATTAGTAGTTTTTTTTTTTTTAACACTATTGAAGAAAAGAATTTTAAGCTGATTTGCACATGCTAAAGTTTGCTGACAAGTTCCAATACAAAGTAAGCTTTGTGGGCTGGAAATGCTTGCCGGTCAATCATAAGAAAAAGTAGACGTGGCTGCACGTGGATCTCAGCACTTAGGAGGCAGAGGCAGGTGGATCTGCATGAGATCGAAGGCCAGCCTGTTCGCCATAGTAAGATCTAGGCCAACCACAGCTACAACAACAAACCCTGGGCGTGGGGGACACACTTGTAACCCCAACTCTGAGGAGATCTAGACTAGCAAGTGCCTGGGGCTCACTCACCAGCCTGTCAATCAAAGCTTCAGGAAGCAGTTTAATGGCTCAGTTTTTTTTGTTTTTTTTTTTAAGTTTTCCTTTCTCTTAAAAAAAAAAAACGAACAAACCTGGGTGTCACTTCTGGAACAAGAGCTGTGATTGGCTGCTGACCTCCACACCCAGGTACACACGCGAGCATGCTCATGCCTTCACACATGTGTTTGTGCACACATACAAATGGAAGGAATTTGATGAAATGCCTTGTCATTGAAATAAAACTCCACCTAATCCTTTATCTCTTTGGATAAGAAATTCTGTCCTTCTCTTGACAATTTGTGCCTAAACCAGTGGCCACTCATCCCAGAGGTAGCCATTGTTTCTCAGTAATTTTTTTTTTCAGCCCGAATTCTTTTGACTCTTCAGGAATTCTGTTTAAAAATCTACGTTCACGTGCAATCACAGGCATACACATACCATCCCACGGACACACAAAGCCCCATTAATCCCAACAGAGGAGGTGGACAGTGCTCCGGTTTATTAGATGGCAAAGGATAAAGACTTTTAATAGCTTTGAGGTGAAGTTGGACACATCTGGTGACACACACACCCTTGCCGCTCTTTCCCCTTTTGCCTTTTTAATGTGCAAGAAGAAAAAGCACATTCTGGACATTGATGAAAAGTAGGTTAATATTTTTTAGATGAGATCATTTGGAGTGTTACCAAATGGTACGTGTACAGTTTAAGTGCACCCCTTCGGCTAATCTCTAGTGAAATTACTAAATGAGATGGAAACAAGGCAACCGAGGAAGGCTGCTCAGAGCTGAGGAGATAGTGTCGTGGTCACTCCCTGTCTCCCCCTGGTTTGGCAGAACTCACTCCCCGAGCCCCTGTAACTGAAGGATTTTAATCTTTGATTTTGGCTGGGTCAAAAGTGAAATCAGGGGTAGCATTTGCTGGGCTAGATGGATGGAATTGGTCCTGTGGTCACCAGAATCCAGTCAACACCTTGCGCTGTAGACATGGGTGCTGTACGGAGCCGGTCAGAAAGCATTTGCGGTGTCCAGTTGAGTCACCTCAGGCCGGGCCTGTGACAGTGATGGGTGGGTGTTGCAGTAATGTGACTAAAGACCACTTCAGTCTGTAGGAGAGTAAAGCCACGTCTCCTTCAGCTGCCAGAGGATAGTCTGTTTCTTACTTCAGGAGAGCCCCTGTGCTAACTCTTTCTTAACCTTTACAGTTTGGACTAAACCTAATAATAGTATTTTTGAGGTTTGGTTTTAATGTGTACGAGTGTTTTGCCTGCATGTATATGTGCCTGGTGCTCACCAAATCCAGAAGAGGCCATTGGATTCCCTGGAACTGGAGTTACAATTGTGAGCTGCTACGTGGGTGTTAGGAATTGAACCCAGGTCCTCTGGAAGGCCAGTCAGTGCCCTTAACCACTGAGCCATCACTCCAGCCCTCGAACCAAACTTTCCTAGGGTATAGCTGTGCCTTGAAATTTTGGAGCAATTAACAAAATGGAACAACTGCTATCTTTGGAGTGTGTGTTGTGTGTGTGCGTGTGTGCGTGCGTGTGTGTGTGTGTGTGTGTGTGTGTGTGTGTGTGTGTCTTGGTTTTTTTCAAGATAGGGCTTCTCTGTGTAGCCTTGGCTGTCCTGGACTTCCTTTGTAGAACAAACTAGCCTCAAACTGACAGTGATCCACCTGCCTCTGCCTCCCAAGTGCTGGGATTAAAGGTGTGCTTTTAATATATTAATTCCAAGCTTATCCTCCACTCCACTCTGTGTGCCTGTGAGTTCTTGTGTACGTAGCTGATTCCTTGTCTGTGTGTTTACTGTGCCCTACTAACTCTCCAGGTACTGTTACTGATGAAGGGGCAGTGCATCACCTAAGTTAATCCATAATTTTTATGATTAAATTTAGAATCAAGATGTACATACGTAGGGGAGGGTGGGAGGAGTCCTTTATACAGACTTAACAGCTATCATTTTAACAAAATTCTTAATGTTTGTTTTACTATGAAAGGTGTAACTTAATTAATGAATTAATTACTTAATTTGACACATATTTTTAGTTACCTTTCTCTAAAGCATTGGCTTTCTTGATCATTATGTTCAGTTACCCTTGACTTAATGATTTGCGCATGTGTAGTGTGTGCTAGAGGTCATTGTATATCCCTTGTGTTGGCAGTCTTTGTTCTAGAAGTTTTCCCTGTATTTATGAGAACTGGAGAGAATCTTCTGTGCCTCTGCTTCATAGAGAAAGACTACTCTCTTCCCCCTTGGAAAAGATGGCCAGTATGCCAAGCCGGGGAAGGAGCTCTGTCGTCAGACCCTCACGTTTCCCTGGGGGGTGACTGCAGCCATGCAGCCATGGGCAGGCCCCTGTCTCAGCATCTGAGAGGCCCTGTATGCTGGCCGTTGTGGCCATAAACCCCAAGGCCACAGCACAGAGGCAACGAAACAGCTCGCAGTCCCCGCAGTGAAGAAGGGCGCAGCAGCGAAGTGCTTTAAAGAGCGAATGTTGTCTCAACCTACACATGTGGCGGCCTTCTCCAAGGCAGAGACACTGGGTCGGTGGGGGGGGGGGGGGAAAGGTGGGAAACAGGAGTGAGCACCCAGGCCTCAAGGTCCCCAGCCTGTCAGGAGGATCTCACAGACCCATCTGAAGTTACAGTGAGAGAGACAGGGCCAAGGGGCTCACGCCTGTTTCACTCCTGCATTGCTTCTTTCTGAGAAGGAAAGTCATCCTGTTAGTGTCCAGGGTCTGTGAAGCCACTTACACCTCCACCCTTGGGCCTCTGCTGCAGTAGATGCGGGCTTCATGCGTCTCTATGCAGCCAAGAAC
The DNA here is from genome assembly GCF_903995435.1 of Acomys russatus. Taxonomy (NCBI): domain Eukaryota; kingdom Metazoa; phylum Chordata; class Mammalia; order Rodentia; family Muridae; genus Acomys; species Acomys russatus. The sequence goes on from NC_067162.1 coordinate 5,920,846, forward strand.
TTCAGCCTAACTCCTCACACCATTTGGATTTTGGCACGAGCAGGAAAGCAAAGGCAGAGCAGTTCATCTGTATCAGACGCCAGCCTGTGCCAGGCCCCGTGTGGCGATGTCATCTTGTCATCTCACCCCGGCTTCCTGGTCATTTCTTTTACCCACTTGGGGCTTTCGGTTGTGCGGTAATTCACAAAACTCTAGTTACAATCACCTGAACCCAGGCTTCATGTCTCTGAGACTGGCAAGCTGGAGATAAAAATTTTGGAGTTTGGGTTTGTTTTTTCACCTAATTGGATTGATACACCTTACTAGAAAGGGAATGGTTTCAGTGTGGCATTGCTCTGTGTGTTTGCGTGCATGCATGCATGCGTGTGCATGTGTGCGCGTCTGTGTGTGTGTCTGTGTGTCTGTGTTTATGTGCGCTCATGTGTGCCTGTGAGTGTACATATGCAGGCCAGATGTGAACGTCAGACAAGGTCTTTTGAAGTCGGCCGGCCGGCTGGTTGTGAAGCCTCGGGGACTGACCCCACCTCCCGTACACTGAGATTGCAAGCTCATGACAGCACACTCAGGCCGTTTAGAGAGTTCTGGGGAACCAGACTCAGGTCCTGGCTTTCAGGGCAAGTCCTTTACCATCTGAGCCTCCTCCCCGGCTTGGGGTTCTTCTCCTAAAGCACCTTGTTCTGTGCAGCCTCGAGAAGGAAGCCGTGCTTAACACTGTCTATTTCCGCGCCCTTCCCATCCATCTGTTCTTGTTCTCAGTTTGCAGTGCAGCGCGTATGCGTTTCCGCTGGACACTGGCATCAGGAGAGGGAATTTAGCAGCACACGGTTGCTGTGCCTGGCCTCAGGTGATGCCCATGAGGATGGACTGTGTGGGAAGAGCCAAGCCCTCCTGTGATCTCAGTGCAGAGGGCAGGAACCCTGTGAGGGAATTTGAGGTGGTAGACGGTATCTGCAAGGTCTGTGTGCCTAGACAAGTGCAGAGAGAGGCAGCCAGTCGGGGAAGACATGGGGCCATCTAAAACCAGACTTGCAATCTGAGCTTGTTTCCTTTCTTCAGGTGTTTAAGAAGGAAAGAACACCAAAAAAGTACAGGGCAGGAGGGGTGGGGCCTGTTCTCTTGTTGTAAGGGCGGGAATAGAAGTCATCATCTGGGTGCACAGGCAAGGCCAGGACGCGGCCAGATGAGGACCAGCTGGGAAGTGGGGTGCAGAGCTGGTCTGGTGCCCTCAAGTCTCTTGGGGCCGCCCAGTTACTCTGTCATGCTGGATGGCCACGTCCCCTGTGCTCCTGGCTTCTAGGTTACTGCCCTCTCTTCACAGTAGGTAGTAACAAATTTTTTAAAAAGATTTATTTATTATGTATACAGTGTTCTGTCTGCATGTATGCCCGCAGGCCAGAAGAGGGCATCAGATCTCATTATAGATGGGTGGAAGCCACCATGTGGTTGCTGGGAATTGAACTTAGGACCTTTAGAAGAGCAAGCAGTGCTCTTAACCACTGAGCCATCTCTCCAGCCCTGGTAGTAAGAATTTTATCTCATCCTCTGCGCTCTGCTTTCAGTTCCCTTGCCGATGTCGTATTCCCTTGGGCTCAGCTGACTTCCCATCCTCTGTAGGAATGTTCTCGTCCTGCTGTAAGCCCTCACCACCTCTGCTTCCCAAAGCCACTGTCCTCCAAACACAGGCAAAGCAGGACTGAAGCCCTTCTTTCATATTTCTCCCTGGCTCAAGCCATTTTCTCTGTTTTCCTTATTCCTCTCAACACTGCCATCTGAATCTTAAAGCCTTACCTGCCTCTTGTCCGGTCCCTGACCAAAGGCCATTCATAATTTCTTCCACATTCATTTCTTCTTTCTTAGTTCAACTGTCAACTGTCATCAGTTGTTGCCCATTTTATTGTTGGAATATGTCAGTGAATCTTTGGTTTATTTTTTCCAACCATCTTTGAGACCGAGTCTTGTAATGTAGCCCAGGTTGGCCTGGAACTCAGGGTCCTCTCGCAGGCTCCTCATCACTGGATCACAGCTGAGCACCGCTGTGCCTCAGCTTCAGTTCGGGCACCCATCATTCCTTGCGTGGCCCTTTGAGATCAAGCCTAAGGGCTGTCCCCATTTCTTCTGTTCCCCTGCCAGGTGTCCTTTGACCTCCCCACATCCTGTGTGAGGTCACCATGGCTGGCCCATCACAGACTTGCCATTCCATAATGACCTGCTCATCCAGGATGATTTTTCCAGATTTACTTCTCTGGAGAACACCCCAATAGTCTCAGAATGTTAAATAGAAGATTAGGCATGGCTACCGGGAATCTAGCCTGAAGAGGCCTTGCCTTACAGACTGACTATTAAACTCTTAGCATTGTGATAGAAAGCCTGAGCTGGGAGGGGAATACGGTTGGTGCCTCATGGGTACAGTTGCCCTTGGGGAAATTGCCAAGCTTGAACATGGGGGGGGGGGTGGGTAGTGGTGACGCTTTCCCAGCTGTGGGAGTAAAATGAGTGTTGATGAAGTGTACCTTTTAAAATGGCTTCCTTGGGGAAGTAGAGAAAGGATTGCACAGTCCTGGAAAGTGCCTGAGGACCTGAGCTCCGGCCTGAGCACCCACAGAAAGAGCTACGCTCACACTCACAGCATGGCTGTTGAAGGCGCAGGCAGACAGGTCCCTGGTGGGTGGCCAGCCAGCCCAGTCTAAGTGGTGAGCTGTAGACCAGTGAGAGACTGTCTCAAAAGGAGGCAGCTGGTATTCTGAGGCCGATACCAGAGGTTGACCTCTGACCTCCATATGCGCACACCCTGGCACAGGCATTCACACACATACACACAGCCAAGCATAAATGGAAGAGAGAGAGAGAGAGAGAGAGAGAGAGAGAGAGAGAGAGAGAGAGAGAGAGAGAGAAGGTCAAGATGATAACTTCAAAAGAAGGGAAGACAGAGTAAAACACAAGTTGAAGGCTTTCCCGAACTGCAGAACAAGTCCACGCTTAGCTTGATGAGGCCCCGTCTTAACAATCTTCTAATGAATGTCTAGTGCTAGAGACGAAATAGACGATGTGACAAGGGACTGCTGATGTGGCTCAGGGGTGGGGCACTTGAGGAGCACGCACAAGGCCTTGGGTTCAGTCTCAAGGACGGAAAGAAATGGAGAAGGCCCAGTTGACTGTTGAACTCTATGTAACCCAGGCTGCCTTGAACTCAGGGCCGTCTTGCCTCAGCCTCCCATGTGCTATGGTTTCAGGCATGCACCACCTCACCGCCCCTTCCAGAGGAGATTTTGGTGGCTTCATTGCAGGTGACTGTGACGCCTCTGTCTTACACAGAAGTGTTCGTTCTCACCCAGGATGAGAGTATGACTTAAGGGACTGTCAAGTGTGTCCTGCATTTCCCACACCTAGCCTGGTATATGACATTTGTCCCTGATGTCTAGAGGGGAGAAAGAAGCTGCACACTGCTCTGGTGACAGGGTCTGGCAGGAGTGTATTCACTAAACTTGGTCTCTCTAATCCTATAAAGAAGTAACTGTTTCCCCTGGCCCAGTGTCAACCAATTCCCACTAGAGGCCTGAGTGAATTTTATCTTAAATGTTGCCCACTGTTAAGTGTGTGGGGCCTTGGCACAAGGAATATGGAGGGCCATGGGTAGAAGCAGGCCAATAGAGGGACAGAGTGGCCCCCCAGGCTTTTAGAAGTTTACCCTGGTAAAGGCAATTCCAGGAGAAAGAGATGGGGGGGTAGAGAAAGGGAGGAAGAGAGTCGTGGGGGGAGAGAGGGAGGGAAGGAGGGAAGAGGGAGCAAGAGAGAGAGAGAGAGAGAGGTCTTGGCTATGTTAAACCCCTTTCTGAGAGGAAAATCCCTGTGCAGATCTCTGCTGAGGAACACTTACTGATCCAAAGATGAAAAACTGCTGTATAGCAGGACAGTGAGGGACCTGTCCCATGGCCTCTCATGTCCCTCCCCCTGCTCCTCTGGCCCATCTCTGTGAGAAAGGGAAAGGCAGTTCCCATTGTCCCTCTCCTTCAGTGGACTGCTGAAGACCCTTGCAGGGCCAAGAGAGGAGTCACCCTCTGAGGAAGTGCTCTCTGATGCTCAGCGCCTGGAATTAGGCCTTCCAGTGTCTGAATCAGAGTGCTTTGCTGTCTAATGGGCTGGAGTTCTCCTATTAGCTGAGAACCATCTGGCTATAGGCCTTGCCTGACTTTTCACCCAGCAAACGGGGCGAAGCAGATTCAGCGGGACAGTGGGAGACAGAAGTCAGCGTTGCTTGTTTCACTCTACGAGTGCGCTTGTGGGGGCACCAGCTCTTCTGTTTCACCGTGGAGCCCCTGAGGCCAGACCACAGGCTATCCCAACAGCTCAGACAGAGCCCAGGACCTCCTTTGGTCTGGGTTCCTGGGCGTCTTTGCAAACTATATTTTAACTTCTCTTTCTGTATTAAAGAGATACTTCTCTCCTCTTAAAAGTCATCTAGATTTACCCTGCCTGAGGACAAGCACCTTGTCAAAATTACCTCACTATCTTATGTGTCATCAGTCACAGTTCTTAGTACAAGGATTGTAGAGTACCAGAATGACTGACCACTGAGGGGACACACAGTGGGGTGGCTAGTGGAACACACAGTGGGGTGGCTAGTGGAACGCACAGTGGGGTGGCTAGTGGAACATACAGTGGGGTGGCTAGTGGGACAGGGTTACCCCTATGGACCTTCTGTTACCAAGCGAGGTCTGAGCGAGATCTATCCAGTTCACCTCTCTCGTGCTGTTGGGCATCAACGGGCACGCCACTCCACACTTCCAATCGCAAACTGGACAGCCTCGCCTTTTTATAGGTATATTTAATTGGCTGCCATTTAAAAAATAGGTATATGACACTTCATTAAAGGAAAATTATAGGTTTAAAAAGGCATTTCTGTGGATGGTCACACACAATCGCGTGCATCACAAACTGTTAACACTGTCTTTCGTGTGTGTGTGTGTGTGTGTGTGTGTGTGTGTGTGTGTGTGTGTGTGTGTGTTCAACCTCAGGTGTTGTTCCTCAGGATCTTTAAGCCTTGTTTCTGAGCCAGACTTGAGGCGCGCACACATAACAGAGATTACCTGGCATTTACATGGTGTTAGGGCTCAAAGTCAAGGCAAGCACTTTACTGACAAGTGTGCCCCTAGCCCCCTTTCAGTGGTATAGATCACTTAGGACAGACATCAGTATTTGTCCTATTCACTGAGGAAGATTTTTAAATTATTGCTATTGTGTGTATAGGTCCTAGAAGTGAGCACTATCCTGGTGTGAGTGGACACTAAGAGCCAGTAGAAATGATTAATTTAACCATTGTTCTAAGAGAATGCTCGAGGCAGAAAGCTGCTGAGCTAGGGACACAGTGGTCTATGGTATATGTGTACCCAGGGCAACCTGACCTCTGGTCCTAGGCCAACTTCTTCAGGCCACCTGGCTGGGCTTGAGGTTAGCATGGGGCGGGTCCCAGCTGGGACAGCACAGGAGCTTTTTCTTGCTTGTTTAGCATGACGTTTTATATTTATTTGTCTGCTTTGGTTTGTTTCTGTTTGTTTGTTTTTAGACAAGAGTCCTCTGTGTAGCCCTGGCTGTTCTGGAACTAGTTCTGTAGACCAGGCTGGCCTCACACTCAGATGTCTGTCTGCTTCTGCTTCCTGAGTGCTGGGACTAAAAGTGTGCACCGCCATACCTGAAGTTTTAGTTCTTGTTGTTGTTTTGAAAAAATAGAATGTGGTAGAAATTTCTTAAGAGTGACTTTCTATCGGGGTTATTTGCTTTGTCCCTCCCCAAGAAAAGTGGGCAATGGTGTGTGTGTGTGTGCGTGTGTGTGTGTGTGTGTGTGTGTGTGTGTGTGTGTGTGTGTCCATCTGTCTCTCTGTGTGTGCATGTGTGCACATGTGGATGCCAGAAGTTGACCTGGAATCTGTCACTCTCCATTTACTTACTTACTTACTTAGGTATTTTGGACACAGGTTGTTCTCACTGTGTAGCTCTGGCTGTTCTGGAATTAATTATATAGACCAGGCTGACCTTCAACTCACAGGAATCTGCCTGCCTCTGCCTCTCGAGTGCTGGGATTAAAGGTGTGCACCTCCCTGCCTGCTTCCACCTTATTTTGTGAGACAGGATTTCTCAATGAATTCGGAATGCATTAATCCAGCTATGTCCGCTCCCTCTCTCTGTAGCATATTGACCTGTGCCGCACACTCAGTGCACACCAACATGTAGGCCAAACACCCATGCACATTTTTTTAAGTCAAGGGAAGTCTTGGTAGCATTACATGGGAAAGAAAGACTGATCATGTGATGTCATGCTTAAGCTCATGTGATGTCGATCTCTCTCAGCTCGACTGGGACCCATCCATCAGGGAGTGATCGGAGGTCAGTGTCTCGTGCACTTTCAGAAGGCTGTCATAAGAAAGGATAGAAAAGTACTTCCGTGCAGGTTATACTGGAAACTACCTCAGTCAACCTGAAAAAAAAAACAAGTGTTCTGTTCAAGTCAGTGGTTCAGATAAGTCACATGGGTTCAATCCAGGGTCAAAGGTGGGGGCCTGGGTGTGGGGGAGGAGCCGGACACATTGTGAAACCCACGGTCCAGCTTCAGTCTTTATGGTGTTGAGACGTTCCCTCTCAAGTCAATGAGCCTGGTGTGTTGTCTTGGCTTTTTGATCTCTGTGTCCTCAGGAGCTGGGGTGAAGGTCAGGACCAGCACTGTGCACCTGTGGCACTGACCTCGCTGTTTAGTTTTGACATATTGAATACTTGGGGGGACATGAAGAAGGGACTGTATGCCCTGACTCCTCATGCGGGTGGGGGGGGTGTCCAGCTGGTCATCAAATCCCTAGGGTGGGTGGAGCCAGCACCCCAGAAAGCAGCTGATGGCTGATAAGGGAGCTATCTGTAACTGAAAAAGCTCTCAGCTCTTATCACTTGCTCCCTTCCTCCCCCTCCCTCCCTCTGTTGCTCTCTCTCCCCCCTCTGTCTCTGTCTCTCTTTGTCTCTGTCTCTCTCTGTTTCTCTCTCTCCCTCTCTCTCTCCTTCCCTCTCTTCTCCTTCTCTCTCTGTTTGTTTCTCTCTCTCTCCCTCTCTCTCTCCTTCCCTCTTTTCTCCCTCTTTCTGTTTCTGTCTCTCTGTCTGTCTCCGTCTCTCTCTGTCTCTCTCTCTCCCTCCCCCCCCCCCCCCTCCCCCTTATTCTCCAGTTCCTCCTCTGTTCCTCTCTCTCTCCCTCCTCCCTTTCTTCCTCCACTTTCTCCTTTTCATGCCTGACTATGTCAGGGAACTTTTTATGAGCTGCTTCGTTTACAGAGGGGAAAACAGTTTGGCAGGAAGAGAGGAAGGGGGAACAATCTAGATGAAACATCTTGTTGTCCCAAGTTCAGCTGTTGACAAAAGAATGAGCCGATTTTTGTTTGTTTGTTTGTTTTTCATGAGACTCGTGTGTAATACATTAGGAAGAGAAACGGAAACCTAGTGCTCTTGGTACCTCAGCTCCTATTGGTAGCAGGAGATTAATTTTAATGGCTTAATTTGAAGTGCTCTTCTCCTGTTTGTGTGTGTTTAACTGCCGGTGTGTGCACCAGGCACGCATTTGACTTTGGTCCCTGCGGCGGTGCTTGAGAGGGATGCACCGTTCTTGACCAGCGGTTTCCAGCAACGATAGTTCCTTCCCTGCTGCTGGAGTGACTCAGGCGTCAGTGCACGCTGTAGACCGTGTCTGGCAGTGTCTCTTCTGTGCGTTTTCTAGCTCTGCGGCATGGCACTTTGAGAAACTCGGTAGTTTATTGTTGTTGTTGTTGATGATGGTGATGATGGTGATGGTGATGGTGATGATGATGATGATGTCGTTGTCATAACCTGCTTCAGGAGTTTCATGTCCAACAAAAGCCTTAGTGGGAAGGATCCTTCCTTGCCTTGTCCGGCTTTGGGCAGCTCTTTGGCCATTGCGTGCACATTCTTTCTTGATTCCATCTTTGTCCTGTTCTGTATCTAAGAAGAACCTTTGTCACTGGTTCTAGGCTCCCTCTGGCTTATCCACAATGACGTCATCTTGAGATCCTTAGCCACATCTGCAAAATGCTTTTCCCCAAATCTGATCACATTCCAGGTTCTCAGGGCTAGCATGCAGACATCCCTCGTTGAGGGTCACTGCTCAGCGCTGCCCCATTGACTGTCTTCAAGGGTACTGTGTACTCAGTAGTTACTAATCAATGTTCACCAGTCTGAAAATGTGACCTTGTTTTTAAATGGCCCGAATTCATGTCCGACTGAACTATCCTACCCTTGTTCCAAACGCGTCCTGCTCAAAGGAGTGTATAACCGCAGACGCTCAGCCTTGCAAAGAAAATGCATGCTTCACACTAATGATAGGCCATCAAGAACCTTGAGGGAGGAGCAGTGGGGAGTCGGGCTATTGTTCTGGTCTGTGAGATTGCTGTTTTCCTGGGTGTTCATCTGGGCTTCCGTTGACTTGAGAAATGACCTCAAGAGTTGTAGTTTCCAGAAGGGTGGAAATGTCTCCATTGAATTGGCCCATTTGTCCTTAAACTTAGATGCCTCCTTAGAGGAAAAAAAATAATGTGGTCTTTAAGGCAGGAAAGAAGTTATCTTATTACTAAGCTCTTGCCTGGTTTGCTGAAACTGACTGAGCCATAAGACCAGAACAATCGCTGGCCACGCTCTCTGTTTGGTATCAGCACAGGACAAAAGAATGTTACACAGGGCCTGGCGGGAGACCCCCTAGCCAAGAAGCCAAGGTTCTAGGCAGCCTGGCTGTTAACTCTGTGACCTTGAGCTGGCCACTTAATTTCTCGGGCCATCGAGTTTCCGGCCTTTTCTGTAAGCCGGGTGGGCGGAGCCATGGGTTTCCCACCGCCGTGAGCTAGTGTCCATGGCCTCACTCTTCTGGACTCTGCGAACAAGCCACATCGCTTTCTTTGTGATTAGCAACTGAGCTGGCAGGGGAAGCATCTCAGGGTGGAGCATGCACACCCCTCGCATGCAGCCGGCCGTGGGTTCAAGTCCCAGGGCAACAGAAAGACAAGAAAGCAGCAGAAATCTGGGTTTGCTTCAGACTGAAGAACGGCCATGTTCTGGTTTCTCTCCCCCACCTGCCCGCAGCGGAAAGCTACAAGGAGACGCAGGCGTTGAGGGTTAAGGAGGAGCCCATGGAAGTGGATATCCAGGACTCCTCAGTCTCCGTGTCGCCCAGCCGGAACGTGGCCTACAGCACTTTAGTGGGGCGAGAGAAGACTGAGCCCTTACAGAAGCTTCCAGAAGGTAGAGCTCCCCCAGAGAGAAATCTCTTCAGCCAGGACATCTCCGTGAAGATGGCTTCGGAGCTTCTTTTTCAGCTCTCGGGTAGGTGAATTGTGGGAAAATGTTGCCGACTGAAAGGCACCTGGTAGCAAAGCCCTTCTTAGGAAGGGACGCGTGACCCACATGACAGGGTGTTTTGGAGGGGTCTGTTTTGTACATACCACATTAATGGTTAATGAAGTGTTGCCAAATCACATGCCTGCCGCACTTTTAAAAAAAAATTGCTGTTACCATTTTATTTATGTGGAGTCAGAGGACAGCTCCTGGGAGTTGTTTGTCTCCTTCTACCACGTGGATTCCAGAGATAGAACTCGCGTCCTCACGCTTGGCGGCAAGCCCCTCTGCCTGTTGAGCCATCTCACCCGCCCAGCGCTGGCTGTAGCATAGCTGGGACTAGAACCCTGTGCAGTTCTCAGGTGGTTCCTTTGACTAAGCTCGAACCCGCGCTTCTGGGAAGGCTCAGTCAGTGTTGACCCTATTAACAGCTGTTCTTTCTAATGTACAAGAGATAAACCTCCATGTCCTCCGAGAGAGCCTGCATTACTGGGAAAGATCATACTGTGTGAATTAACAAAGCTGTAGTATGTCTTACTGGAAAAAAAAAAATTAAAACGAAGAGAAAAGCGAAGAGTCGGAGCATGAAGGCTGCCTCCAGTTGTGGTCTCAGGGAGTGTTTCTGTAGATCAGCCTTTATTCCTTCAAATGCTTAGAATCCAGATGTGCAGGTATTCAGCCCTGTAAGGCATCTAGATGAAGTAGCTGAGGGGCCAGGCACCTGAGTGTTGCCTCTGTCCACCCTTCCCAGCCTCACACCATTTCCCCAAATAAATTTAATGTGCTGTTCCTCCTTGACCGCCAATGAGAACTGTGTTTTTATACTTTTGAGACTGGTGTTTTGGTAGACACACATAGTCCCTTCCCTCGGTCTTTATGAAATCCATCCATCAGTCATTTCTGACTAACGTTTGATAAAGCGGACACGCATCAGGCTCCTGTTATTTAAGTTATTAAATTGTTCCCCACCCCTTAGAAATGGAGCAAGAAGAAAGCCCAAGTCTGTGGGCCACCCCGATAGGCCGGTCAGCTTCTCTTTGGCCTGATGGCGCCTCCACATCTGTGTGGCTCTCAGATGACACCAAGACCCTCTACAGTGATGGAAACCAGTAACTCAGTCAGCTGTATGGAGTCTTGTCACATGGCACATCTCAAAACAAGACTACACTGATAGTGACTTAAGAGCCCAAACCAGTTGGAGCCAGCCCTCTGTGGCTCTGAGGGGTCTCACCCTGGCACAGTCACAGCCTAGGCGACCCCAGACATGTCACCTAGGCCAGGGTGTACACACTCTACCTGGATGCTGGCAGGCAGTCCAGTTTCTCTCTTGGTGTCATTGGTGTAAGGAGGGGAAGGAGGTGCCCACATAAACACATATGACTTAGCTTTAGACCAGTCAGAGGCAGGTAGGAAAACCTTATAAACCTTGCTTGCATTTTGCAAAAAATGTCTCCAAGACAAGATGAGGTTTTTTTTCCTTCCCTTTTTTTTTTTTTTTTTTTTTTTTTTTTTTTTCCTTTTTTTTTTTTTCTTTTTTTGGTTTTTCGAGACAGGGTTTCTCTGTGTAGCCTTGGCTGTCCTGGACTTGCTTTGTAGACCAGGCTGGCCTCAAACTCACAGCAATCCTCCTGCCTCTGCCTCCCGAGTGCTGGGATTAAAGGCATGTGCCGTCACATCTGGCTTGAGATTTTTTTTTTCCTTTATCTAGTTGTAAAATCTGAAACTGTTGTAGGCTCTGCCAGGTTTTCTATAAATGTTTCAAAGAAGCTGTTGAGAGCTGTGATGGCCAGGCTAGAGTCCTCACATTTGTACTGGGTCAGCGAGGCTATGGTTCAACTTGGTGTTCTTGAAAGCTAATTAAATAATTTCTGACAGCTGGCGGATGCAGACCCCAGGACGCACGAGGAGAGGGCTTACCTCTTGTCTAATGACATCGTTCTGTCCCTGGTGACATTTATTAGAATAAGCACTCCATGACAGTACCAAGAGCTCTCCAGGCATTCTCTGGAGGGGCCTAACAACACAGACTGACATCAAAACCAGGGGGACAGTCACCACAACTGCAGTTTGAGGGCTTAATTGAGGAAAACAGAAATTATCAACTAAGGAGAGATGGGTAGAAACAACTTTTCCGTGTGTGCACCTGTCTGTCCGTGTGCCTGCTTGGGTGTCTGGTATGTGCTCACACTTACAAGCAGGCAATACTTAACTATTTGATTAGTGTTTATAGTTCTGCTGTCTAGAAGAAAATAGGTGTTTCTGCCTACAAGATGGAGGTGGACTGAGATTAACCAGAGACATATGTTTCGTTCTGTCTCCTTACAGAAAAAGTGAGCAAAGAACACAATCACACGAAGGAGAACACCATCCGGACGACCACCAGGTGGGCCCCTGCGCAGTGCTGTCACCTCTGTGGTGACCTGTGGGGTCAGCAGACCTGTTCACTCAGGCGCTGGACCTGTTCTCTAAACACTATGGACGGAAAGGAGTTAGGGCTTTCTCAGCATTTTCTCCCAGAATTCTCAGCTGGTGAAAACAAGACAGACCCCTGGGATAAACAGAAAGACAAAGTTTAATATGTATTAGACGTCTTCTAGGAAGTGTCAGCTTGCTAGGGAATTTTCCATATGTCATTGTTTTTTATTTCTCACACTAGTTTTGTGGAGTAGATATTCTTATCACCTTTGCAAGGCTTTGTCTTTGTTTTCGTACTTTTTGGTGCTCGGATCTGAACGGAAGGCCTCTTTGATGGTGAGCGATGCATTCTGTCACCAAGCGCCTCTCAGGCTGTCAACCCGAGAGTTCAGAAGGGAGGCTCCGCGACAAGGTGGCTGTTCCACGCCACCCTACCTCTGCAGCTGTGAGCTCACTGCTGACCACTAAAGCTATCCCACCTTTGTTACCGTGAAGGGATTTTAAAGCAAGAAGACAGTGCTGTTTAAAAGTTGCAAGAGAGCGAGTGGGAAGGCTCGGTGGGTAAAGGCGTTTGCTTCCAAGCTTGACGCCTGAGTTCCGTGCCTGGAACCCACATGACAGGCGAGAACTGGCTCTTCCAAGTCGTCCCTTGACCTCCACATGCATGCTGTGACATGTTCCCTCCCCATAAACAAATAATCAAGTAAATGCTTTTTTACGTTGCAAGAGCTGGGCACCATGTTGTATTCTGTAGTCCCAACTGTTGGGAGCTGAGGCGGGAGAGTGGCTTGAGCCTTGGAGGTGAGGCAGCTTAGACAACACGGTGAGACCAAATCTTTAAAAAGAAAAGCAGGCGCGGGGATCTGAATTACATTGTAGAGAAGAACATTCCCTGTTTGGTGAAGCTGGCGAGTGGTGAATGGTGTGGGCTGCCCATCGTTCTGCCATCAGGAAGAATAGAGGAACAGTCATCATGGGTGCTCACAGAGGCTTGGAGGACCATTCCCCCCCCCCATTTAGAAAGGGTGGTGGGTAAAGAGCCAACAAGCAAATCTACAGAAAAGGAGCTTAAGAAAAGCACGGTCTTCCCCTGTGTGGAACTACTCCACACTGTTAGATTGCTTGATCTGTCCAGGACAGGGACTGTATGAAGGGAGCCAGGGGAAGTGAGTTTATAGGGTGGACAATCAGATCAATCAGGAGCATTGCTTTCCCAGGCAACCAGACTCGGAGTTCTCCTGGCTCATAAGATGACTGTTTTTGTATTTTTCACTCTTTGTATGTATTGATCTGTGTGCGTGTGTCTCTGTGTGTTTGTTTGTGTGGGTTTACATGTGTGCATGTGTGTGGAGGATGCAGGACAACTTTGGAGTCCTTCAAATGCTCATCCACTTGGTTTTTTTGAGACAAGGTCTCTCATTACCTTTGCACTCAGCAAGTAAGCTAAGCTGGCTGCCAAGTGAGCCCCAGGGGTCCCCTGGACTTTTTTTTTTTAACATGGAGAATTGAACTCAGGTCCTCAATGCAAGTACTTGGCCAGCTATGGTATCTTCCAAGCCCTGTGCTTTCAATTCTTGAAACAAATGTTAAAGGAATGATGTTCTTTTTTTTTTTTTTTTTAAGATTTATTTATTAATTATTATGTATACAGTGCTCTGTCTGCATGTACACCTGCAGGCCAGAAGAGGGCATCAGATCACATTATAGATGGGTGTGAGCCACCATGTGGTTGCTGGGAATTGAACTCAGGACCTTCAGAAGAGCAGTCAGTGCTCTTAACCTTTGAGCCATCTCTCCAGCCCCCGGAATGATGTTCTTTTAGGCATGCTATGAACTGACCTCATTGCGCCACCAGGGATAGACAGAACTACCTTGGTTTTTAACCTGAGATTTCCTTTTCTGCTCAGTATCAAAGGGAAGCAAATGCCAAGCCAACTTGCCTCATCTCGGCCTACGTAGTCCTAGGGAAAGATGGTCCCCAGGTTGTCTTGGAAAATGAGTCTGGGTGGAAAGCCTGTTTTGTCTATGACCTTGGGTGTTCAAGCAGGAGATATGAACTGATGTCAATGTGAGCTTGCCACCTCCACTTTATCCTAACCCTGTGTCCTCTAATGGAGTTGGTTTGATCCACAGTCACTTAAGCACAGCAAACTCATGGTAGCATGCTCACTTTACTTCGCTTCTATGGGATTCTTTAGAGTGATAGCTTGGGTTCCCTAAAGTAGAGTGGGACATGGGTGTTCTCTTGAGGTGCTTTTATGAGGACTTGCTTTCAGAAGGGAGGGAAGGGCAGGAGTGAGGGGAAGAAGTCTACAGAGGTTGTGGTTTGAGCTGTGGTTACACAGCCCTGGACTATGGTGTGCTCTACAGAGTCCAGGCTGCCTCCAGGTACAGGGGCCATCTCCTTGTACCCCAGAAGCTATGTTTGCAAGTGGAGGCTTCCATTGGGAGGAGCTGTCACTAATTATGCAGAAGAAAGGAGCTGCCAGCTCCCCACACAGCATTCACATGGCGGCGTCTAGATCATTAAGAGCATATGGTAAATACTTATATTACAGAAAGGTGTGTGAGACCATGTTATTTTATGCTTTTCACATGTTCTAGGAGGAGAGAGGAGGGCTGAAATATGCCTCTAGTCTAAATTGTGTTGGCTGGAACGGAAGCATAATTATAGGCTAGAAGAGATTTTTATTTTTAAGCATTCAGGAAAAAAAAAAAAAAGTCCCAAATCAATTGTAAATTCTTCTCTTGCTGGGAGATTATTATAAGGGAAAAAAAATCCTACTCAGATCTGTCTGAAGCGAAGGAAAAGCCGCTTCATGGGAGCCCCGACCAGACACAGTGTTCAGAAGCCAGGATCAGACCCCTTGGCTTATAGTCACAAAATCATGGGTGTGTTTTTATTTATTCTTGTAGATACCTCAGCCAAATCCACAGGTTTCTCTTTTACCCCTGCCTCATGGCTTGAAGTAGAGTCAAGCTGATCCAAGGAATTGTCTCCCACCAGGCATAGTAGAAGATGCCAGATCTCTGGAACCCCCTTTCTAATTATTTATTGCTTTAAAAGGACCTTGGTTTGCTCATAAAATGTCAGGGTGTGGTTTGTATTTTAGGATATGATTTGCAGTATCCTTCAGACAGATTCACATTAACTCTTCATTTTCACGTCTCTGTGTTTTTATGTACTTAGTGGGATATTTGTTTAGTTACTTTTTTTCTGAGTCAGGGCGTCACCATGTAGCTTAGTTTGGCTGGAAACTTTCAATCCTCCTGCCTCAGCCACCACAAGTGCTGGATTACAGCGGTACAGCACCTCACTTGGCTTAGTTACCCGATTTCTAGAGTTTGTTTCCTGGAAGAAGATAGCTGTTTAGAACAGTGGCTGGCCATGGACTCCAGCAGTCACTCAAGAGTCACTACGTTGTTTGATGATGAAGGAAGGCCAGCTGGCTGGCCTGTTCACACAGTGCAGAGCTGTGGTCTTTCCCTGCCTCTTTTATGTGGATGGATGCCCATGTTCCTCCACTTGGGGTGTCTCCTGCTCCCACGCTTTGGGTAGTTACAGGACATGGTGGGCAAAAAGACACAGTATTGAAGAAAGCTGCTGTCTGCCTCCTATCCTACACAGAGCCAAAGCTCCCCCACACATGTTTGTCACCGTTGATTTCTGTGTTCACTGCATCCTCAGAGCCTGTGGGAAACATAGTCACCAACAAAACGTACCGTGGCTTGCCATTCTCACGGGCCAGTTCCCGTGCCTGACATCTGATGCCCAAGAAGCCGCTGGGCTGCGGGCCCTACACTCTGGCCCCATCTGCAGAGCCGCCCCTCATCCGCAGCTCTGGTATAAAGCATCAGATGTGGAGAGCAGGAAGTGACTGGGGACAGTAGTCCTCGTTGGCGGTTTTTAAAGAGACTTAGATGACGCCAGAGGCCG
The DNA here is from genome assembly GCF_903995435.1 of Acomys russatus. NCBI lineage: Eukaryota > Metazoa > Chordata > Mammalia > Rodentia > Muridae > Acomys > Acomys russatus. Next base: position 5,936,567 of record NC_067162.1, read on the forward strand.
AGGCTAATCGCTAGCAAGCTTCTGGGTCATTAGTTCTGAGTTCACTTGTCCGTCCCCATCACCTCTGTGATGGAAAATTCCAACGGCACGCAGGGGTGGAGGGAAGTGCTGATGGGCATTTACACCACTATCAGCTCCCGACCTGTGTCACTTCGTCTCTTTCCTTCCCTTCGGCACCTCTCTCCATAGGTTGCTTTGAGTCCGTGTGTATTGTACGTGTGTGCATGTGCGTGTTCATGTGCATGTTTGTATGTGTGTGTGTGCGTGTGGGTATGGGTGTGTGTGCATGTGTGTGTCTGCTTGAGCTCCCTGCATGTACAGATCATGTTTCTTTATCTAATGGTCTTCACCTTGAGCTCAGCTTACTGCTCCCCGCTTTCACTTGGGTACCAGAAATATGAACTTGAGCTTCTGCAGCAAACACTTTTCCCGCTGAGCCATCTCCACCTTCAGACATCATTTTTTTCTTTCTTTTCTTTTCTTTCTTTCTTTCTTTCTTTCTTTCTTTCTTTCTTTCTTTCTTTCTTTCTTTCTTTCACAATAAAGGGTCTCTCTACATAGTCCTGGCTGTCCTAGACTCACTTTGCAGACAAGGCTGACCTCAAATTCGCAGAGATGCACCTGCCTCTGCCTCCCTGAGGGCAGACATCATTTGAAGACCTGATTTGATAGCTCTTGTGTCATTTGATTTTGTTGTGGTGCTGCTATTGGAGCCTGTGGTGTCAGGCAAGCTCAACCAGCGCCCTACCAGTAAGCCCGTCCCCAGTGAGAACCGGTTGGATAACGCCCTTTGGTTTTATTTTTCCAATCCTAAGGATTTAGACTAGCCACCTGTATTCTGTAAATTAAAATTGTCTTCCCAGAAGTAAAGTGTAACTCACCAAAGTGTACCAGATACGCAGGCAGAAAAATCAATTTACTTAGCAGCTGGAAAGATTGGGTCATGTGGCTCTGCCTTGACCTTGTCTCTCTGCCCTTGGAAGGGCACCTGCACCAAATGCAGCCTGTAAATGCTAAAGCCACCATCCTTCCACAAATTTAACCTTAAAAGTCTAGAAAACTCAAGTGTAAAGAGACCTGTGTGTCTCCTGGAGAGCGTGTCCTGGGTGCGCCTAATGCCATCTTCCTGACAGACAAACTGAGGAGAAAGTCCTTGTCAGACTTAGGAAGACAGAAGGACAGATCATGAATGAGTTCAATAAAACCCTAATTAAATGTTTTTTCCCTTTCCCAGCACAGGCCTAGTTTCTACAGGGAGCAGATAACCAGCCCTCATGGTCATTTGGTAGATGAAAACACATGAGGCGTGATACCATAGCCAGATTCCAAAGTCTACTAATACAAAGAACTGACTTCCTCCGCCATGGCTCCATCGCCCGGCCAGATGCTGCATAGGGTGGAAGTAGGAAATGGAACCGCAGGGTACACATCACACAGCTCCCGGCAGGTGCACTGGATGCGCTCAGTGTTGAGTAGAACTGTGAACTCTGAACAGTGGCTGCCAAGAACCCTGTCTTATCCTTTATTCCCTCTCCTCCCCATTAATAACCCAGTGTCCGTAGAGGGAAGGTAGGACTGCAGGCTGGAAGGCAGGGCTGCACGCACCTGCCTTACTCCACGTCTGTATGTCTATATGTCTATATGTCTGTATGTCTGTCTGAATCATCCTCTTTCCCATTACTGGACAAAAAGTGGAAAAATCAGAGAAAGACAGACTCGTATTGTGCCATGCAGACCAACATTTAATTTGCCCTATTTTCCAAATCTGAAATGCAGGCTATTTTTCTATGATTTAGAAAATGGCAGAAAACATTGTTTACTAAAAAGACACAGTCACTTGATAGTGTCCAATGTAGAATTTTCCTGCATGATGGCTTAGATGCATGCCCTTAAATATTTATGATTCAGTAATAGAAATTGCACAGATTGGTAAAGAGCGCCATGTGCCACCTCCGCTCATGCAATTTTCCCTTCTCATTTCTTTGGGGAACCTAAGAGAATAATGGTGTTATTACTTTAAAAGTGAAAAATTACATGGGAACACTGAATGAGACAGAAGCAATTAAGAAAAGAAACAGGAAACAGTGAATGAAATTGGTGACTTTTTAGTCTCTCTCTTTATATTCTATTTACTGTTCATATTTTGTGACTTTAAAATTAAATGCACAGAGGACACCAAAGCCTTTAATGTTACTTCGCTGTTAATTTCATGGAGACCCAACTAATTGGGACAATCTAATTTATTTCGGTTTTTTAGTGAAGTTGTTGAGGAGCCATATGGTTATCTCTACAAATGTTTAAGATACTCTTTCTGTATACTCTGTTATCTTTCAGCATACTGTTCCAAGAAATGTTTACAGTTTCGGTGTCTCTGATGTTACTTTTCCCCTTCTAAACATGATGCTTATGTGCAGTGTACAGGCTGAGACCCTGTGCGCAGCTGCCTTGGCACATACGGCGGCTAAGAAGCCTTGTCATTGGGAATACTTCTTCGGCTTATCTTTAAATTTTCATTTCTCAAAGAAATTGAAATGATCCTTGAAAGTAGTTTGTCATAGACACATGAACCTCTTGGAGTACTTTGCATTGTGGGGGCGTGGCTCTGAAGGGGCGGGCTGGGAGTTCCTTTTAGGATCTGAAGAGGTCTCTGGTCTCTTCATTTCCGTGTTCCGGTGTGTTCTTCCTGCTGACTGGCTTTGCCTCTGTCTAACCCAGAGTGTTTGGCATGAAGGTCAGTGCTGAAGTCTCACTGAAGAGAAAGCCAGACACGACAGCACCAAAAGGCAGGGCAGTTCGGGTGCTGGCCAGAGCCCCTCCTCTGGTCTGGGGTTACTAGACATCCAACCAATAGGCAGAAGGTGACCTTTCACAGTGGGACAGCTCTCAAGTGACAGCAGACCACAGGGGCATCCGTGTTGCATGGCTGTGGTCCACGGCATGGACATGACCTTGCACCATTGCAGGGAGGACAGAGCCCCCCTTGTCCCAGTTTCTGTGTGAAGTCACATTCTCCCTGGAGACCTTGTCGTCTGGGAGTTGACATTTCATGCATCCGGGTGTGCTGGGTTCCCTTCCTTGGTCTGCCGTGGCTCGGGTTGCCCTGATCTGGCCTCTTTGCTTCAGTGGCCCTGACAAAGCCTGCATTGTGCTCCCTTCCCTGGGAAGTTTCTTGGCTTTTTGTGGACGAGTGCTGGAGCCCAGCCACCGGAACCTGGTCCCTGAACCTTGGGATTAGGTTCTGTGTATTGGCCCACCTCTAGGAAGACCAGAAATAGATGCCACTGGACATTCAAAGAAAGTAGGAACCACTCAGTGTGTGTGTGTGTGTGTGTGTGTGTGTGTGTGTGTGTGTGTGTGTGTGTGTGTGTGTGTTAGCCTGGCTTTTCTCCTACCACGTTTTTCTCCTGCAGCCTCCTTCCCTTGCGTAGTGTCTAGACTTAGGAAACCTGTGCTGAAGGTTTTAGTGTTGCCAAGTTGTTTCTGTTTCTGGCTATGTTTGGGGTTGTTGCTGTTTACAACTGTCCCTCCTACTGATGCTTTTAAAGCCAAGTCTTTCCAAAAGTAAATGATCTAAACAGCCAAAAGGCAGAGTTCTTGTGAGAAGTTTTCATGATAACTGACTGTCGGAGTCCATAGAATATACACTTACATAATCATTGTTAGTGATAATCCTTCCACCCAGAGAGCCCACTTCTAAGCTGGCAACGGGTGTCTTTGCAGAATTTATTTTTATGTATGCATAGTTTCTTATAAAAACAGGATCCTGCCATATATACAGCTTTATAATCTAGCTCACCCACACTGTGTTATCCAGTATTTTTGAGTTAGTGTAACTTAGGAGTTTTCTTTGACGATTAGTCCGCCTGTCATAACTTACTTAAGCAGCCCGTTATTGGCCCTCCCTTTCACCTTGTTACTAATGTAACTAAAGTTACCAAAAGTGCTGAGTTAAAGTGACTCCTCACTGGCCTGGGGAGGTGGTTCAGTGGGAGACTTGCCTGTCACGCCAGCCTGAGGACCTAAGCTTGGGGCCCCAACACCCTCCTAAAAGCAGTGTACTTATGCGACTCTAGTGGGGAGCCAAGTGGATCACTGGGGCTTGCTGGCCCCCTGCAACTGTAAGTGTAGGTTCAGAGAGATAGTGTGCCCCCCAAAATAATAATTAATATGGTGGAGAGCAATGGACGGGGACATGGGAAGCCAACTCCTGGCCTCACACGCTCACATGTGTGCCCAGAGACAAAAAGGCATTACCATCGGTCAGGCCTTGGCTGTAAATAGGCAGACTGACTTGCAAGGGTTCAAGCTAAAATTCGACAAGGAACTGATGAACAAGATGGAGAGACCGAGGCAGGCCAAGATTATTTGAGACCTGGAAAGCCTTGTACTTTTCATTTACAACTTAAATTGATTGATTGATTTGTGTGTGTGTGTGTGTGTGTGTGTGTGTGTGTGTGTGTGTGTGTGTGTGTGTGTGTGTGAACGTGCATGCACATGGAGGTCAAAGGACTACTTTCACCTTACACCATGTGAGGTCGAAGAATCAAACTCAGATCCTTAGGCTAGGGGTCAAATGCCTTTCCCCACTGATCCAGCTCACTAGCTCCACTGCCTGAATCCTTTTAAAAAAAAAAAAATGAGGCTACTCCTCCCACCATGCCATTTCACACTTTATAAAACGAGCAACATCATTAGCTCTTCACTGCTGAGACGTTTCTATCGTCTGATGACCCGCCCCAGCTAGAGGCCACCGATGTCTCTAAAACAGAAGGAAATAGTCACAGCTTCCTTCTCACTGTGTGTGTGTGGGGGGGGGGGTGTGGGTGTGTGTATGTGTGTGTGTACAAGTGTCTGTGCAGGAATTGGGAGAACAGTGTGCTCATGGTTCCTGTCAGCCACAGCCACAGAGCTGCTTACGAGCCACCCCCAAACTGCAGTACCAGCCTCAGCTGTTAGAGCTAGCCTTTGCCAATATAGAGATTAACTCCAATTTTGCTCTAAAGTCTCTCTTTGAAAATGTGTACAATATGGTAGAGGGTGGGACTCCCAGAGCTGTCCTGAGGGCCTAGGAACTCGCTCTTTATTAGGTATCTTTTAAGTCTGAATAAAAATGTTCATTCTCCAGGAGTCAGGGTGGGAACTCACAGCACCCAGTCTTGGATGCTCTTCTCTGAAATGGCTTTTGGCTGCCATCCATGGTTCTTTTATTAGCGAATATAGGTGAGCTCTCTCAGGAGGAGGGGGTTCTCCTTTCTGAGGTCCTAAGAAGAAAAGGATGGGGTTCCTCAGTTCCGCTACACCAGTGATCTCTTTCATTTAAAGTTATTATTTTCATGTTCCATCACTTACAAATGTTACAAAACAAACATACGCATGATATGTATATGCGGACACATGTGCTCATACACGCTAATTATCTCTCTTTTAAAACTATTTTATTAAATTTTAACTTACGTGCATTGGTGTGAGAGTGTCAGATCTTGGCGTTACAGACAGTTGTGAGCTGCCATATGGGTGCTGGGAATTGAACCTGGGTCCTTTGGAAGAGCAGGCAATGCTCTTAACCACTGAGCCAACTCTCCAGCCCCGCTAACTATCTCTTATTCTAAACTGTTAACAAATAAGTTACTCCGAGAATGTGATAGTCAAGGATGATGAAATCAGCGCTCCCAGGAAAGAAGAAGGTTAGAGTGATCGTGGAAATGAAGCTGAGGCCCCCATGTGCCCAGCCCATTTGGGAGATGGTTTGATTAGCAGCCATGAAGCCCCAGATCCCTGCACCAGCATCGCAGCTGGGTGTGGCCCTGCTTGCCTGCAGTCCCCATACTCCTCAGCTGGAGGCAGGGGGATCCGAAGGTCATGGCCATCCTCAATTACACAGCAATTCCAGGCAGCCTGACATCTATAAGACCATGTCTTGAGAAATGGTGTTAAGTTGAAAATTAAATACAAGTTAGACAGTCAGAACTCAGAAATCTGAAATCTGGACCATTACACAGCTCAAAAGTTGCGTGCACCAGCATAGCACCATGCACAGAGCATCCACGTCTGTCTCTGTGTGCTGGATCGCCATCAAAACACGGGTGCACCAAGGTTACTATGTGATTGCCTTCCCATATAGGACATCCGGGACACAAGGATTTCCTATTTAGATTTGGGTTCTGTTCCCAAAGTACCTCTCTCTGTACAAAGACACTCTGCAGCACAGCCCATCCCAGGCAATTCCAGGAACACTGGGCCTCCGGTATTACTTAATCCTCTTCGTTTTAATGGAAAAGCAAACAGGTGTGTCAGTGGTTCTGTTACTGACATTTAAGCATAATCTCACGCAGCTGTTCCCCATCACAGGATGCTTCCCTCGCCCTTAAATTGGATGGGCGGATGAGGAGCATCATCAGGAATCCAGAACTTTCCCTCATCCTTTTCTGTATAACCTCATCCTCCAGATCTGATATAGTTCAGAAGCTTTTAGAAGAAAAACCGTCTCACTCTTCAGCAAAGCCTGTAGTCTGCTATTCTAGCAAGCCGTAGCTTTCATTTAGACATTTCCAGACTGTTCTTATTTCTTCCAGTTTTTTTTTTTTTTTTCCCCTAGACATGGAGATTCCATAGGGGAGCTACCTGGATCCACTTGCCTTGCATCATAGCCACTTCCAAGTGGTCACAAAGTCTTTGAACCAGGTTAATATACATCCTTGGGATAACTTTGGTCTGTCACCTGTCTCTTGTGGCTTTTGGAAACATGAGATTGTTTTCTCAACTACAGCTTCCTGATCCCTTCAGAATGCCAGTACAGGGTGGGTGTAACATCTAAGGGATTTGGAGAGCAGAGATTTTAAAAATATCAAATCAGTGCTTTTAAGTAACTGTTTGATGTCTCAGTTCCCTAAAAAGATAATGTTGGCCTGAAAGTGTGTGTAGCTCAGTGGTAGAGTGCTTGCCTAGCATGTACGAGGGAGGTCCTGGGATAGGTCCACGGTACAATGAAGAAGGGGCGTGGGGGAGTGAGCAAGCATGGTTTATCAATATATAAGGTGATGGATAGATGGATGAATGGATAGGTAGGTTGGTAGGATGGATGGATGGATAGGTAGGTTGGTAGGTGGATGGATGGATGGGTGAATGGATGAGTGAGTAGATGGATGGATGGATGGATAAGTGGGTGGATGGATGGATAGGTGGGTTGGTAGATGGATGGATGGATGGATGGATAGATGGATGGATGGATGGGTGAGTGGATGGATGGATGGATGGATGGATGGATAAGTGGGTGGATGGATGGATAGGTGGGTTGGTAGATGGGTGGATGGATGGATAGATGGATGGATGGATGGATGGATGGATGGATAAGTGGGTGGATGGATGGATAGGTGGGTTGGTAGATGGGTGGATGGATGGATAGATGGATGGATGGATGGATGGATGGGTGAATGGATGAGTGAGTGGATGGATGGATGGATAAGTGGGTGGATGGATGGATAGGTGGGTTGGTAGATGGATGGATGGATAGATGGATGGATGGATGGGTGAATGGATGAGTGAGTGGATGGATGGATGGATGGATGGATGGATGGATAAGTGGGTGGATGGATGGATAGGTGGGTTGGTAGATGGATGGATGGATAGATGGATGGATGGATGGGTGAATGGATGAGTGAGTGGATGGATGGATGGATGGATAGGTGGGTTGGTAGATGGTGGGTGACTGGATGAATGGGTGGGTGGATGGATGGATGGATGGAGGGTGAATGGATGAATGGGTAGGTGGATGGATATGTGGACAGATGGGTGGGTGAATGGATGAGCAGGTGGATGGGTGGATGGAGTGAGTGAGCATGGCACTTCCCTAGCATGTGCAGCCCTGGTAGGGAAGGAAAATAGAGTAAGCATGATGTATTAATACCTAAGGCAGTGGAAGGATGGACAGACAGATAATAGTGAGAATGGCATATTACTACAAGGGAGATGGATAGATAGATAGATAGATAGATAGATAGATAGATAGATAGGTAGATAGATGATAGAAAATACATAGATAAAAAGTATGTGATATCATGGGGCTCAATGGACAGGAGGAAGGCATGCTCACAAGAGGAAAGGAAGCTCTCCGGTGAGACGTCCTGGAGCTGAAGAACAGTCACTGGCTCCCAAAGAGCTCTGCACCCAGGCTAGGTCAGCTGTCCCATTCTGCAGTGTACAGCTTCCCAACATAGCCAGGACTGTGCTCCGCAGGTCTGTCCTCAAGAAGAACTCATTATAGAGTGCTCCTCTCTCCTCAGTCTTTCTGTTCTCTGACCTTCCTGGTTCAGAGCTGTGAGATTGTTTTCATCTCTTAGGAGGAGCAATAGTAGTCTCTTTATTTTGTGCTCTTTTTTAAAAAGACTTACTCTGTGTGTGTGTGTGTGTGTGTGTGTGTGTGTGTGTGTGTGTGTGTACGTATGCACTGGTGGGCATATGTGCACATACTTGAGCTTATGTGTGGAGCTCCCTAGTTTGGCAAGGCTCACTGGCCAGCAAGCTTCAGGGTGACTCCACCTGCCTCTGCCTCCCCGTGCTGAGATTGCAGGCGCCTGCCACCACTCTGGCTCTGTGCACAGTTACAAGTGGTCTGACCTGAGATTATCGTGATTGCCTGAGCAAACACTTGACTGGCCGAGTCACCTCCCTGAGTCCTTGCGGCTTCTCTTCTGGTCTGCGTTCAGCTTCCTTTCCTTCCTTCCTTGCCTCGCTTTGTCATTGCAGTCAAAGTGGGACCGCTTGTGATGCTGGGATCAGGGAGTGGGGCTATGTACCCATGAGAGCTTTCTGTTCCGCATGAGGACAAGCTCCCCGCTGGCCCCCAGATGTTAAAGGTGGAAATATTTGTGCCACAGCCCAGCACTTAGCAAAATGTATCACTGTTTAGAGCCATAATCTCTTATGGACTGCTTTATTATTTATTGTAAATCTTTCTCTTTGCAGCCCTGTGCTGTTGACCCCGTAGCCTGTGCTATCTGAGGGCTGGCATTGGCCACTCCGGATGGCAGGATTGCCACTTCCTATCTCAGCTCTTAGATTTGCTTGGGGGTGGGGGCAGTGATCAAACACAATAAAACTGTTTCACTTTTATCCAAAAAAGAAACATGAGATGATAAATGTTGGGGAGATGTCTTTCCTAAGTAACAAAACAGAAGAGTGGCGGGCTGGGTCTCCTGGAAGTTCACACACTCTCACACGTCGGTGATCACTGTTTCTGCACTGTTGAGATGGATGGAGCAGGTAGCCTGTCTGCATTCTGGGTCAAGAAGAACACAGCAGGTGGAATGTGATGCTGATGAATAGTGATGTGCCTTCCATCCACCTTCTCATCAGCACAACGCAGATCTGCAATCTTGCTTGCTTGCTTGCTTGTATTTCTTCCCCTAGATTTTTTGTTTGCATGTTCATTTTCACTTTCTTAAACTTAGCTTTTTGAGAGTCGCGGGGGGGGGGGGTGTCAGGATCTCCTATTGCCCAGGCTGATCTTGAACTCCTCCTGTAGCTAAGGCTGATCTTGAACTCCTTCTAGTGCCCCTGCCTCCACATCCCCTGTGCCGAGCAGGCCAGGTGATCCACCACGCCTGCCCAGCTGCTGCTTAGGACCGGACTCAAGGCTTAGTGTACGCTTGGCAATTGCTTCGCCAAAAGAACCACACCTGTAGCCTCGCTTGGCTCACCCTCTGATGATGGGCCTCATTATAATAAAAATTACAAAAGACCCAGGAGCTATATCAGGGGGAGGTAGCCTCAGGTGCCTTCGGACTCACCCCTACCAACTACCAACCTCACCGTCACTTAACCATGATGTCTTTAACACCAGAGTCCAGTATCATTGAGAGCTGCCTGGCTTCTGCACTTCACAGGCCACTGCCCTGTGCAGCTAGATGTTGCCAACATAGGGCTGGCCCTCAGTACATGGGCAAAAGTAAGATTATCTAGTCTTGGAGGTCCGAGCCCATGTGCCTGGCGCTGTTCCTCTGGTGTGGTGAGGATATGAAGATGGTGTGTGCAGCCACAGTGCCCTGGATACCTTACCACCTTTCGCTTTCTTATTTGAGACAGGCTGTCATTCTGTCCTGCAGGCTAGCCTGGATCTACGTAGCTCAGACTAGCCTGGAGCCTGAGGTCATCCCGCATTGCTGAGGTTACAGGCCTGAGGCACACGATGCCCTTCTTTACCCATCTCTCCTGTCTGAGGCCCAGTTGGACCAGTTTGCCTTCCGAAGCCCTGGGTACAGGCAGCGGACACAGCCCAGGGGCTGCGGGAGAGTTAGAGAACAGGGACACGGCTTAGCTTAGTGAATGTCAATTTCACCTCCCTCTACTTCTCAGCTTACAGAAACACAACTTGCTCCCGCTATACAGCAATCTGCATCCTGGGACGGGCTCTCTCTACCATTCCTCCTGCTGTCCCTTCCCTTACACACATTCAAAAAGAATCCTGTCATTCTGGATTCCTTAAGGGTTCAGAGACCCGGGGAGGTTAGTTAGGAGGCAGATAATGAAGGCAGCCTGGATTCAAACTTAGCTCCCCAGGGACAGCGCCATCACTTCTGTGGTCGGGATGCAGTAATGACGGCCATTCCCACCTGAGTCCTCGCTGGGGACCGCGTGGGCAGGTACTAGATTCTCAGAACTGTTGGCTGTCTGTGTACCTCGCCAGCCCTCACAGCACCACCAGAAAGATGGCAGATGTGGACTGCATTCTCAGCGATGAAGCTCGGGGTACAGGGACGGTTTGACAGAGGTTGCTTAAGAAGCCAATATGGATGCCAACCCACCCTGTAGGCTCATCTCTGTTAATGCACTGAGCTCCTTCACCTCTCATCAGCACTGCAGAGAACGGGGAATGGGCTAGCCTGGGGCTAGTGCTCTGTTGACCTAGCTCCTCTTCATGGGTAAGACCCTTACTACCTTGACTTCTAGATGTTTCTGCATTGTTCCTCTCACCTCATAATGCATAGATGCTCTTTTGGGTGCATTTTTGGTGTTTGGCATCACATGTTTCATATCCTGTTTCCTCCGAAGAAATGTTTCTTTCTATGCAGGATAAAGCTGCCACGAAGGGAGAAAATCTATTTGGAAAGTAGCTCTGACCCATGATCACTTTCTTTTTGACTCAGTTTCTTCTGAGCTTCTCCACAGGAGTGGGGTTGCACTCATCCACTCGCAGGGCTCTGCACTGTGGAAGAAACTGGCGAAATGCGGTGTATGTTCCTCCGTACAGCTGCAAAACCTAACAGGCTCTCTCCTGGGTGGAGCGCAGTAGCCTGTTGCCCAGTCCTAGGAATCTTGGGGCTGTTGTATACAGCCGTGTTGGCTCACCTGCTCTTCTTTATAAAGCCTTCTCCCATCCACAGAGCCCGCCAACGTCACTACTTCCTGTATGTACATGATGGTGACCACCTGCTTGGTCTTCTCAGGCCCCTCCTGGCTGTCTGCTACCACCAGTGTGTTGTTTTTAATTATCAATAGGGCCTAAGGATTGTTTATTATCTGGCCTAGAATTATTATTACTTCAGTATGCTCGGATAGCAATCAGTCAAGACACAGACACCTGTTATATTTTAAAATAGCCTTAGTTAACCTGGGGCAGGGCAGATATCAATCCTCTAAACTACTTTCCATGGTATGGAATACCTGCCCCAACCCCATGCCATCTGCTCTTAATAATTTCTATCAAGCTCCTTCCCATCCATAATCCCAAATATTTGCTAATGTTCTTCATCTGGGCCAAATCTTCTATCCACGCCAGCCATGAGTTTTTCTTCCACCTAACCCATGATAGCGCGACCTCCTTCTCCTCCTCTCTCCTCCATCTCTCTTCTTCTTCCCTTCTTCCCAGGATTTCTCTCTCTCTCTCTCTCTCTCTCTCTCTCTCTCTCTCTCTCTCTCTCTCTCTCTCTGTCTCTCTCTTTCAAGCCTGGGAACCTTAGCCACACCTATCTCATCCACCCTGCCCAGGTGATGGCCTTTGATTGGCCAAAAGATGGGCCACTAAGACAGCAAGCAGTAATTAGCATCAAAATACATCAGACCATCCCCCAACACCAGTGACTGAGACCAAAGTCTTGGCCTACCTCACTTACTAAGACACCGGAAGTGCATCTGTTGTTAGGGCGGAGCCATACTCCCAGCTCTGAGGTCCCACTCATCTCCATGTGGCTTTCTTGCCATTCTTCCATCCTTGCTGTCCCCAAGCCATGTTCCTTGGGCTTCTTGGAACCAGTGACGTCACCCTCCTTAGGGTCATCTGGAGCATCTCTGACCAAGCCCTCCACCCTGTCACACAGTGCCATTCTCCTGCATTGCCTCAGCAACCTGTCCCTCTTTCTAGTGAGTTCTTCATGGCTGATAGGTTAGCACAGGCCTCTCATCCAGTTCTACTGACAGGTTCATCTCCCACAGCCATGGTGTGACTCATGTGCCCAGGCCACTCATCATAGGCTCTCTGAGTAGTTGCTGTAACTGAAGGAGGTGTCTGGCCAGAGCTGTGATAGTTATTGTAAAATGAGAGCAGGGTACAGTTCTCAGTGGTGTGGATATTTCTAAACACACATTCGAGGGCTGCTCTTGGGATTTGGGGTTTCCCAGAATGAAGTCTCTACTAGCCTCTCATGAGCCCTTAAATTTCAAGGTGGCTCAGCCAGGTGTCATGCCATATGCCTGCAATCTCCACACCTGGGAGGTGGAGGCAGGATGACCAGGAATTCAGTATCATCCTTGGCCATGAAGCAAGTTCAAGGCCAGCCCGGAGACCCTGTCTCAAAATAAGTAAATAAAATCAAGGCAGTTTCTACAGACAGAGCCATGGAAACATGATGGCCTACTGCAGACTTTTACTTTCTACTCACCTTTCCCCAGGCAGTGTTAGTGTGTGTGTGTGTGTGTGTTGATAGTGCTGGAGCCCAGAGTCCCATGCATGCTCAACAAGCACTCTACCACGGAACTGCAGCCCAGCCTTGGCCTTAATTCTCATTCAGAAATTTAGACACAACAAGATAGGAAAGATGTTTTCTACAAGTTTGACAAATACAAATAGCCAAATCACTATGAATGTAACATTTATATACCTCATGATGGTCTCAAGGTTCTTCGCTGTATGAAGTTTATTTTATTTGTGTGTAATAATATGAATGTATATGTTAAAATTAATAAAGGAAAAAAAGAAAAATGGAAGAAAACAAAAAGAGCCCTCATGCCCCATGTCTGACCAGGAGTCCCTTAAATGTTCTTTGCTTCAAGAGCAGTCTTCTTCATTCAAACGGCTGGACATTAGCCTATTGAATGAATATTAGTATTTAATATTAAATTATTATTTTAATGAAATCAGCAGTTACTCCTTAACTAGCTTTATACCCAAATAACCACATAGAGAGACCAAGATCTATTTAATTAGCCTGGAGCACAATGCTGCGCACTCACTACTCCATCCTAAACCTCCATGCTAGCATAGCTTCCTCCCATTCAGGTTTTCCACACTATAATTGCTTTTAAATCATCTCCTAGGCGTGGTTCATTTCTCTTGATGTTTCCTGGTCTTCTCTTCATAGCCCCGTCCTCTCCTTCCTTCTCTTTCTCCTCCCCTCACTCAAACAAGATGTCCCACCCTATTCTCTGTTATTGCTCAGCATTGGCTAGTTGGCTTTTGTTGGCAATACAAAAAACAAATGGTGACAAGATTACACAAATGAGACAGGGGATACTCAGAATAAACATCACAATGCAGTGTCTGGATTGAAACCAGACAGTGGGGTAGAGAAGTCAGCATCTGAATGCACAAGGGTGAACTGCGCACAGTCCACAGGAACATTAAGCCAACATTAGCCTACTCCCTATGGTTAACTAAGATTCCCACATCAGAATGCTTCTTCCTTCCTTGTAATGGCTTCTATGCAAAGGGAACTTCCCTTTTTGTTAACTTGCATGGAAAAGTTGGTTAATTTATTCTCATTCAGGCTACACATTAAAAAAAAAAAATAACCAAACCATAGTTCCCATTTGTAGAGCACTTGCTGTGTGCAGTGGAACTATGCAAAACACAGTCCTTGGACCCTTCTGTTAAGTCCTCACAGCTGCTGGGTGATAACTCTAGACAAGAAATGGAGACTTAGTTTTTAGGCCTAGATAGATGTTTTAAGTTGATAGAGATGAGATATGATAGATATTTATTTACATTCAGAATTTTAGACGCACAAAGATAGGAAAGATGTTTTCTTCAAGGCTGCCAGATACAAATAGCCAAAACACTATGAATGTGACATTTATATAATTCCTGATTGTTTCATGGTTCTTCTTGCTGTAGGTAGTTTATTGTATATGTGTGTAATAATATAAATGTATATGTAAAAAGATAAAAACAATTTAAAGAAGAAGAAAAAGAAGGAGAAGGAGAAGGAGAAGGAGAAGGAGAAGGAGAAGAAGAAGAAGAAGAAGAAGAAGAAGAAGAAGAAGAAGAAGAAGAAGAAGAAGAAGAAGAAGAAGAAGAAGAAGAAGAAGAAGAAGTAGTAATGGTAGTAGCAGTTAGGAAGGTTTCCTGAGGTCATGTCATGGCCAAGTAGAGTAGCTATGGTTTGGATCCTAGAGCACAGGTACTCAGCCACCAAGTGCTTCTGTGACCCACAGTGTATGCACTTTTAAAGCTGGTTTAGACGGTTCACTGTTTACAATATAAATACAAAGCCTGTCACCTAGAGATGTGGTCAGTGTGGCCCAACAGCTATGCTAGAACCCTATAACCCACCCATACGTACCTCCCTTTTTAAAAATATTCTCTTCCACTTTCATCTTTATACTGTCTGTAGTCCAGGGTCCAGCTTAGAAAGGCAGCACCATGTGTTTCTCAGGCCCTGAGATCTGGTCTCTGTCCTGGCCAATCCCAGGCTCTGCTGGGAGGCAGGGGACGGGCCTAAGGAAAGGGTCAATTTTGTGGGCACAGGCTTCTGCTACAGCTTCAGGTTTACCTGCCCTCCAACTTGCATCATGTCGCCTCAACCCAGGGGTTTCACTGTTGCCTCCATGTCTGTCTTCTTTGTCCCTCCAACCCCAGGGTGACAGCAGCTCCCTGCTCCTCCCATGTGGAAAGCAGGCTCCTGCCCACGGCCTCGCCAGCTCCTTGGTACTCAGTACATCTGGTTGAATTTCTTGTGATGCACACAGTAGGGCTTTCTGTTTCCCAGGACGGACCTGGATGCTGTGTAGCCCCCGTGTGATCACAGGACTTAGGGCTTTTGTTGTTGTTGTTGTTCTGGGTTTTTTTTTTTTTTTTTTTTTTTTTTTTGGAGAGATTTAAACAGTGGATGTGGTCACTGGGTCAGAACCCGAGTCCTCACTATGGCAGTGCTGTAGAGGAGAATCTTGGGAGTTCTAAAGCCCAGTTGTGCATCCAGCTGGGTCACAAGAGGGCTCTGTGCTGTCCAGGTTGATACCGTCCTTTTCTGTGATGCTGCAGCCTGGGTCCTCAGCGGCATGGCTTCCCAGCTGTGCCTCTTACAGAACTAGCCCAGTTCCACCTTGAGCTGCACTTTCTGAGGGCCCAGCCAGTTGTTGCCTGCAGTTCAGTGGCCCCAGGCCCCAGTCTTGTGTGCCTCCTATGTGTGCTGCTGGTCTCTAAGCATACTTACATTGCTTAAACATGGAACTAGCAGGCAGATCCCATCTCCTCCACTAGAGAAAGCACAGAGAAGTTCTCTCTGATTCTGAGCCAGCAGTTATCTTTATTCGTGCCCAGAAAGCATGTGAGCAAGAGAAAACAGTTCCAGTCACCAAGCTGGCCTGGGCTAGAGTCTCACTGTGTTTCAAATGCAATGTTTTAGGGGCTAAAGAGAGGCTCGGAGGTTACGAATGCTTGCTCTTGCAGAGGACCCAAGTTTAGTTGCCCACACTCATGGCTCAAGCCACCTGTAACTTCAGCTCCACTGCATCCAACATGCTCTTCTGGCCTTCACATGTCACACACACACACACACACACACACACACACACACACACACACACACACACACACAGACACACACACACACACTTTTTTTAAGGTGATGTTTCATAGGTGGACCCTGAGAAGAAAAGCGATGTCCTTGTAATGCTTGTCTGAGACAACCCTGTTCTCTCTTCCTCAGTTACAAGCACAGTCCTATTTATATTGCTTAAATATGATTGAAAACTACTGCTCTATATAGTGGTGTGTGTGTGTGTGTGTGTGTGTGTGTGTGTGTGTGTGTGTGTGTGTGTGTGCGCGCGCGCGCGCATGTGTGTATTTGGAGCCAGATGCTCTGGGTGTCTTAAATAACTTTAATTACTAAACCTCACTCCTCCTCCTCTACCCACAGCCCTTTCTTTTCAGAAGACACATTTAGACAATCACCATTCACCTCCAATTCAAAAGACCTGCTGCCCGGCGAATCTGTGCTGCACGGACGAGTATCAGCTCCAGGTAAGGACACGTTGTTGACTTTGCTTCCACTGCTGGGTGCTTAAGAACGGCTTCTCTGAAATGTGTGTTCTCAGATGCTCGTGCCTTAGGTGTTGCAGCTGTTCCTGTAAAGGCGGCTTTTAGAAAAGAGGAAGAAATGCCGTTGGAAGTGCCACAAAAGTTTGCTAGAACAAAATGCAGGCTCTGTCTCTAAGATCTGCTCGTTCTTTCCCTGCTGATATTTTGTCCATGTGGAGAATTTCTTTGTCTTTAAAATGGAGAACTATAAGGGGAGGAAATGGTTCTAGTCAGTAAAGTGCCTGATGCACCATCATGAGGGCCTGAGTTTGAGCCCAGCTCATACATACACTGAGCATGGTGCTCACAAGTTCCAGGGCTGCAAAGACATGAAAAAAGATCCCCACAGCTTGCTGGGCAGCCACCCTACCCAAATCCAAGCTTCCAGTTCATCAAGGACCTCGGGTCAATAAGTAAGGTGGAGAGCGGTTGAATAAGACAGTCAATAGATACTGCTAACAGCTAGTTCAAACTAATCTGCTCTTATGTGCATTTATCTGCTTTTGTGTTTAGGGAAGGCAATGAAACCAGAATTCACCTAGTGAGTGTAAGGCCAGTTGGGGATACATAGATGGGACTGTATTAACCAAAACAAAAGCAAGTGTGTTGCTGGGAGTAATTTATTGATCTCTAGGCTCCTTGTTAACTGCTATTGTATATCAGCTGTTTGACTCTGATCAGTTTTCTTTATTGTATATTTTACATATTTCTGTAACATGAGACCCCACTGTACCTTTTAAATTATTGTTACCTAAAGTTAATAAACTGGAAGTCTAAAATTTGCATGGCAAAAAAAAAAAAAAAAAAAGAAAAAAGACAGTCAATGTTGAACTCTGCCTTAACCACATGCACACACACATGCATACACACATAAATTCACACATGTATGTGCACACACACACACACACACACACACACATGGAAGGTGTAACTTGAAAATGACTTGTCTCATACGTTGTCAACATTTAAGGCAGGCGTCGAGAGCTGGGGGAGGTTGGGGTGAGAACTACTTACTACAGCCTGTGGCCTCCACAAACACCACCATGTGTATAGAAGCGACGCAGCCTAGCCAGGAGACCTCACCTCCTGAATTCCATCTCTCTTCTTAGCCTCAGCACCTGCGACATCCATCCACCTGACCCTCTTTGCAATCTCAGCCACCAACACTCAACTTCCCACAGTCCTCTATTTCTCTTTTCTAGAATAAAAGAGAAATGTCTTGTCCTTTTAGCATGGCACAGCGATCCCTCAGGACACATGTGTACATGTGTGTGTGTCTGTGTGTGTGTGTGTGTGAGTGTGTGCACGCATGTGTACAGGACTTCAGACATAGCTATTGGCCCTGTATCCCTTCCCAGGATCAAATCCAAGAACACTCCACACTTCCAGGTGTCCTGTCTCACAGAATGTTGGAAGCTGAGTAACTTACAAGGTTGAGAGAAGTTGAGTGGCTCCTTCTGAAGTACTGCGGTGGGCACCCCAGGGTGTGCCACACAGAGAGGAAAGTCAAGTCCGTCCCTCTTCAATCTAGCAGGGGCAGAGCCATCTCTTGTCCTCACACTGCCAACTGGAGTGTAGCCAGCAACGTTTTCTTTGGCTCTGTAGGTGAGGCATTCCCACTCAGCCCCTAGAAGAAACATGGCACTTCAAGAAGACATGAGATAACATTTGATTCCAGTGATGGAAGAAACTTCTGCGTAGTTTCCTGTCTTCTCAGGCAGGGCCTCATGATGAAGCTACTGTTTGTTTCCTATGGTGTCATAATAAAGAGCTGTCACTCTGGTCCCCCAAATTATTGCCCTGCTGTTAAGTTGATGGATTGTGACTTTCTGATGTCAAAATAACTGCCTAGGATTTGCCTGTCGTAGTGCTGTGGCCCATTCTGCCAGGATCCCAGGATGGATATATAAACCCTGCACTGCTGGTGCCACATCTGGCCCAGCTGTGCTTAAAGGGCCTTTGCTGGTGGCGGGGTTTGGAGGAGCCAAACCAGCGATGCTTAGCTGTGCAGTGTGCGTAGGGGCTCTCTGTGGTGCTAGGACTGCATCACGTGTTAGGTAAACTCACACTTTACAGTTCGTCCTTATTTTGGGCGGAGATGGGTGAAAATCACCAGGGATTTTAAACCTGCAGACAAGCCCTCATAAGCAACAGACAAGTGGCTGCTGAACAGAGAGTGCTCCTGTGGGCAGCGAGAAACCAAATGATTCTCACGTGTTCGTGTTTTGCCTGAGTACATGAGAAAAGGGAGCGGGCTTGGCTTTCATGTGCGGAAGGTGGAAATTCTCTGGAAATAGAGGTAAAATGAAAAGATTTAAAAATGCCATAGACGTGATCTTAAAGTTCTCCTCACCTGAAGACAGTGACCCTCCAACCAGAGAGGACCAATTTGCATGAGCCAAAGTTTGCAGTGTGGCGACACTGAACCAAAATGCTTGTTCTTCAAGTCTGTGCTATGTAAAGGGACACTTGTGCCAGCTCCCCGCTCCCTTCACACAGCTCTGAAAACACAGAAGCCTCGCCAGAAATGTGACCAAATGCCTGACAAGAAGCAGCATCCAGGAGGGGTTGCTTTGGCTCGTGGTTCATGGGGTACAGCTGCTGTGGAGCAGAAGGCCCAGAGCTAGGAGTTGCTTGGTCTGTAATGCCCACTTCCCCCTTTACCTCAGCTCCCAGCCTATGAGAGGCTGTGTCACCTCCTCAGCTAATGCTTTGTGGAACAGCCTGATAGACACACCCAAGTCTATACTAATGCCCATGAGGTCACGGGCACACCAGCACACATGCGGGGGTAAAGAAGCGACTTGCAGGAGGCGGTTCTCTGTTTCCACCGTGCAGGTTGCAGGGAGCTTGACAGCAGGTGCCTTTTCTCAGTGAGTCATCTCGCTGCCTCTGAAGGCAGTTCTTAGTCCAGTCACGTTAAAAAATGGGAGACAACAAACAATCATAGCCACCAACCAGTGGTTTTGAAAGAACTATTTTTTAAGTTATTTAATTTTTTTTAAATTTTATATGCATTGGTGTTTTGCCTGCATGTATGTCTGTATTCGGGTGCCAGGTCCCCTGGAACTGGATTTACAATAGTTGTGAGCTGCCATGTGGGTGCTGGGAATTGAACCCAGGACTTCTGGAAGAACAGCCAGTGCTCTTAACCGCTGAGCCATCCTTCCATCCCCCAGAATGAACTGTTTTTAAGTTGTCTCCCATTAGACTTAGGCTGTATTTGTATGTGAGAAGGAGGTAGTCCAGGTACTTTGTCCTGAAATATCTATATGGCTGTCAAGTCTTGTTCTTTCGCTGCTGTTGGGCACTACTGTAAGCAGCGGTGGTGTGCACTGCCCCACCATCCTGAAAGCAGAAGATACGTCTGGACCCAAGGCTGTCGGATAGATATTCCCAGGTCACTCCCAGGCTCACTAAATTCAGTGCTAGGAACAGAGAGATTGGAGCTCCAGTTGAGGTTCTTAACAGTTCTAGAATGAGTCATGGATGCCTCTAGAAAGCACTGGAAGACATTCTAGCAGCAGGTTGCTGAATCACTGGGGAATATGGGACTTAAAAAAGAAGCTGGACAGGGGTCTTGTCATCCTAGGATGGCCTTACTAGTTAAGAGCCTGGATAGAGACAAGGGAGAAGGGCTAGAAAGTTGGCTGATCTTGAAAAGTGGTCAGCTTTTTAGTCGGCAGAGTGGTATGGCGACTGTAGGTAGCTGTGCAGAAACAGAGGGGCCAGGAAGGGCATGGCTGATTGGGAGGCAGTGAGGGAGACAGTTGATGAGGAGGCCAGGATAGGGTGTGGGGGGGCTGATGAGGAGATAGGGGTGAGGATGACTGATGGGGAGGCAGGGGTGAGGATGGCTGATGGGGAGGCAGGGGTGAGGATGGCTGATGGGGAGGCAGGGGTGAGGATGACTGATGGAGAGATAGGGTTGAGGATGGCTGATGAGGAGATAGGGGTGAGAATGACTGATGAGGAGGCAGGGGTGAGGATGGCTGATGGGGAGGCAGGGGTGAGGATGGCTGATGGGGAGGCAGGGGTGAGGATGACTGATGGAGAGATAGGGTTGAGGATGGCTGATGAGGAGATAGGGGTGAGGATGACTGATGAGGAGGCAGGGGTGAGGATGACTGATGGGGAGGCAGGGGTGAGGATGGCTGATGGGGAGGCAGGGGTGAGGATGACTGATGGGGAGGCAGGGGTGAGGATGACTGATGGGGAGGCAGGGGTGAGGATGACTGATGGGGAGGCAGGGGTGAGGATGACTGATGGGGAGGCAGGGGTGAGGATGGCTGATGGGGAGGCAGGGGTGAGGATGGCTGATGGGGAGGCAGGGGTGAGGATGACTGATGGAGAGGCAGGGGTGAGGATGGCTGATGGGGAGGCAGGGGTGAGGATGACTGATGGGGAGGCAGGGGTGAGGTGGCTGATGGGGAGGCAGGAATGAGGATGACTGATGAAGAGGCAGGGTTGAGGATGGTTGATGGGGAGGCAGGGGTGAGGATGACTGATGGGTAGGCAGGGGTGAGGATGGCTGATGAGGAGGCAGGGGTGATCTGTCATTTTAATGGACAGGAACAAAGCAGCTTGTCAGAGTATCAGTGAAAGCTTCAGGGTTCTTAGAAACCTCTTTCTATGTCATTTAAATGCCACCATTAAAATATTATTTCTACTCTTTATTTCCTTAGCAAACTTATTTCCACAGCAAATGCAAGATAAATGTCAGCCCTTTGGATTTTCTTAGATTCCCAGTTGGTGAGTAAGGCTCACTGTGGCAAGTGACAATCAACCATATCCCTGGCACCTGCAGCAAACACAGCAATAGTTCAACAGTGGACTTCAGTACGTCCCTGTAAACTGCTGTAGTTGAATTTGTAACACCCTACCAGCCTGTAGAAGGCTTGGTTCTCAGCTTCATGGTGCTGGGAGGAGGTAGACCCTTAGCAGATAGGGCCCAATATTAGGTCAATGGAGAGCTGTGCCAGGAGGGCCCGTGGTCAGTGCCATGTGTGTGAGACTGCATGTGGAGCAGTGAGTTGCGGTGGCAGAGTAGGGTGAGACTGGTAGGAACTAGGAACTGTGAAGAAATCGAGAATAGCACAGTTTGCCCTCAGCAGATGGTATCTGCAGCTCACAGCTGCCACCATTCTCTCAGACATAGAATACGCACGGGGCCTCCCAGCGCCTTGGCCTTGGTTGGTGCCAGTTTTCTAGTCTGGCTTTCCTGAGAAGCAGACCCGACATTCTCACCTGCTGTGAGCATCTTCGGCAGAGGTTAATGCTAGGAATCCTTAATGATCGTGAGATTGAAAATCATAGTCACTTTCTGCCAGAGTAGTCTGGGGACACGGCCCCCCTGTAAAGCCATGTGCGGATGTACCCTGGTTGGAAGGGCTTCTGGTGGTGTCTGTTCAGAGGGGCACAAGCAAAAATCACAGGCGTGTGTAACTCGGTGTACCTTGTCTGATTTATACTGTCCTCACTAGTGCAAGGTGTACACACTAGCAGAAGGGGACTGATAAGACTTTTTTTCAGGGAGGACCCATTACAGGCATACCCGGCCCTGTTTGTTCCCTTGTCGTCTTGCAGCAGGCAAGGGCCACTCAGGAAAAGCCTCAGTACTGCTTAGAAATAACGTGGCACTTCAGTTTGGAATCGTTATGGTTTTGGAATCACAGCTTTGCTCCGCGTCAAGCCAAAACCCAGAAACACAAGCACAGTGGGTGTGAGGGGAAATGTGGTCTCTGCGGGCTGTTGTGTTTGGAGGTTCCGTGCTTCTGTTTGTTATTTCAGATGCAGCCTGGAATTAGATGATGTACAACACTGGTAGATTCCTCCCCCTATTGTCTCTCACTGTAGAAAACGTTTTGTTGTTATTTATAATAAATAAGTAAGAAGAGAAAGCGGAAAGAGCGTTAACGCACCTCCAAAAGTGACACTTTTCTGAGCCAGCAGTGGGGAAATTCAGTTTCCTCCCAGACTTGGTGTGACAGTCAGAACTGGATGTTGGTGAAAAGATTGGTTTAGAAGTTGTCTGCTGGCTTTGTGAAAATGGTTGGCACCCATGTGCCTGCACGCGAGCATGGACTTGAGTTCATGTCCTCAGCACCCACATAAAAGCTGGGTATGGTGGCACATGTCTGGGCGGCAGATCCCCAGAGCTCCCTGGCCGGCCAGCCTAGCCGGTCAGTGAGCTTTGGACTCACTGCCACCACCATCTCAAAACAAACAAACAAACAAACAAACAAGATGCCAAATTCTGCCTCCCACATCATGTGCACACATATGCCTATACACACCCGCGTACACATGCCACACCCAAGCAGGCATCCACATGCTACCCTACACATAGAGATACACAGAACCACAGACCAGAAGGAGAGAGAGGGAAGAGAGAGCTGTGGATTGATTGCCTGTCCTCAGTGCAATTCTAGACCCATTCCTTGATCTGTGCCCCGCCTGTCAATCATATAAAGTGGAGCCAGGTCGTATGTGCTGGGTTCAGCTCTTCTGTGCCCTTTAAAGCACTGTGTGCTGAAGACTTAGTTTCTAGTTGATGCTCCCTTGGGAGGCAGTAAGAACTTTAGGAGCTGAAGTGACGTCACATTGAGGGAACTTTGGCCACTGTAGGCGCGCCTTTGAAGAGGCTATTGGAAGCCTGCCACAGCCTTCTCTGCCCCCCCCAACCCATACCGTCCCCCCACCTCCCACTCCCCCACCCTGCAGGGAAGCAGCTGTGTCTCACCATGGTGCTTTCTCTCCATCTTACCACTCAGCCAAACGACAGCACCAACTAGCCGTGGACTGTATTGCTGATCTGGGAGATAAAATAAATCTCTCTTTTTTATAACATGCCTCTCTTAGATATTTTATCATAGTCTGAGGAATCTATTAATACTTTCTGAACTCTAAATAAACGCTCAATTGTATGACAGTACCACCTTCAAGTCCCCCTTGCCTGCCGTGCCACTGGCTGGATCAGAATGGTTTCTTTGACACAGTTGAAAAGATACATTTAAAGATGCGTGTGCCGTTTCTCTTAATGTCAGACCTCATGTGATGGAGAGATGGAGGTAGGCAGATAGAGGACAGACAGACATACAAGGCTGTCCTGGATTCTAATAAAGAATCTCCTTCCATCTTCGCAAACACAGTAAATTGTTTTTAGATTTGACCAAGTCATAGACAAATAGTAGGACATGGGGTATTAGCATGCACTCTTTTTTTTTTTTTTTTTTTAAGTTAAGTGACTTTTTGATGAAACAGATTTTTTCTGTACGGAGAAGGAAACAAGCAGATAGCAATGCTCTCCTTAGCCAGGTATGGGGTGTGTATCCTCTCACCTGACTGGAACAACTCACCGAGACATGAGGACTATCCCCGCCATACAGAGGATCCACTGACTCATTCCATGGTGAGGTTGCTGAGGGTCAGCACAAGGATTCAAAGCCAGATGTGTGACACCAGTAGCCAGCAAACAGAAGAACTCACTTCTCCAGCATTGACCCGCACAAAGCCCAGATGTCAGCATTACACTCGTTCAAGGACGGCCTGCTCTCAGTTAGAACCAAATGCAATCCTTTATTCAGATACTTCGAGGAGCTGACATGAGTTCTCACTGTTTTCAGTAGAATTCCAGTTTTATGCTCTTTTGTCTCCATCTTTCCTCTTTGCTTTTAATACCTAGCAATGTCGTTAGTCACTTGTGTGTCTTTCATTTGGGACCTAAGTAATTACTTCGTTACTATCACCACTGCTGCTTCCACCACCACCACCACCACTATTGCTGCTGCTGTTGCTGCTACCACTGCGGCTGCTGTTGCCATGACTACCACAACCACCACCAGTACTGCTATTACTGTACGATGGCAGGGACTGAGCCTAGAGCCTCACGCATGCTGGGCAAACACTCTCCAATGGAGCTTGTTGCTAGTCCGACTCGCACATGTTTGAATGCCTCTCCCAGCTCAGGGAAATGGCTTTCTGAAGTCATGCCCTACGTCTCTGGTTAAAGCATGTGTATGGAACGCTGGCAATCTGCTCAGCAGCGCGGAAAGAAGTATTCTAGTCCAGGGTTCAGGAAAACTAGGGTTATTCCCAGCCTGGTTTCCTGTAGGAAGAAGTTAGAAGGTCTCCACGGTCCTTCCGGCTCTCGTGCAGTTCAGATTTCTGCCATAGCAGGGGTGCTGTGCACCGGCCAGCTCCAGTGTCTGTTCTTTAGAAGGCCCAATGGTGCTGAGGCAGGGGAAACCAAAGCCTACTGGAGGGTGGGAGGAGCTTTCTCCTAGGTTTTCTTCCCTCACTGATCACTGGGAAGAAGTTACCACCCTTGCTCTCGAAAGTCACAAAGAGGGGCTTGTAGAGGTGGCTGGGAGGAGCAGAGGGAGCTTTTAGGAAGCCGCCACATGCCTTTTCTCATCATGTGATTGATACACATGGCGTTCTGCGGGAGTGGGCGGGGCTGGAAGCCTAAGACATTATTTGCACATCTGCAGGTCACGTGGCTCACTTAGGCATAGGTGCCATGTGCCCATCTACAGGCTGTCAGCGCACAGTCACTTCAGACTTGACAGTGAGGAAGGGCAGTGGCCGTAGATTCCAGCCTTACCACCCGTCGCTGGTTGGTTCTTGCCAACTTGACACAAGCAAGAGTCATCTGGGAAGGAGACCTAAGCTGAGGAAAGTCCTCCATCAGGCTGGCTTGTGGGCAAGACTGTGAGGGCGTTTCCTTGATTGGTGATTAA
Source organism: Acomys russatus (assembly GCF_903995435.1). NCBI lineage: Eukaryota > Metazoa > Chordata > Mammalia > Rodentia > Muridae > Acomys > Acomys russatus. Next base: position 5,961,815 of record NC_067162.1, read on the forward strand.
TACAGGAGTACCCAGCTCACAGGAGGCAATGCGCTCCGTGGCCAGGTAGACCAGGGTGGTATAAGAAAGCAAGTTGACACACTCAGGGAGGCAGAGGCAGGCAGATCTATGTGAGTTCGAAGCCAGCCTGGTCTACAAAGCAAGTCCAGGACAGCCAGGGCTACACAGAGAAACCCCGTCTCGAAACCAAAGCAAAACAAACAAAACCAAAGTAAGTTGAGCTATCGTGGGCAGCAAACCACCAAGCAGCGTCTCTCCATGACTTCTGCCTCTGTTGACTCCCCTGGATGACGGACTACCAGCTGTAAAGTGGGGTGACCCCTTTCCTCTCTGAGAAGCTCTTGGTCATGGTCTTTATCTCAGCAACAGAAAAGTAACTGAGACGCAGCCTAGCAGCTTCAGACCATTTCTGTGGAGAATGCGTGGGTCAATGTGCTCCCTTTGGGCTGCAGATCTGGAAACTTCCACACCACATGAGCATTTCAAGGTGCGGGGCTGGGGAGCTGTTCGCTACACAGAGAGAGTTTTATTGCCGTGGATTGCCTTATAATTCAGCTTCTGAGGTAAAAGCTGCGGTCGTGACTAGCCCCGCTGCCTCTTGCCGGCTAGTCTGCCTTAGCGTATGTGTGTGTATCCGGATGCGAACTGTCGGCTCCATTCAGTGCTATCTGTAGAGAAAGGTCTTTCATTAGTCCTTGTCAGTTTGGTGTCTCAGTTGGCCCACTGTGGACCTGTAAGTAATTAAACTAGTTAAATTCTTTGTAAGAGAACAGTTGTGTGTCCATACATGAGGGTACATGGTGTTTTGTGGGGGGTTTTTTGCTTTTGTTTTTTGAGGGGGACGGGGGAAGATAAATTCTCTGAAATAAATTCACATACAGTTTAGATGCCTTTCCTGAGCTGCCCTTAACTTTGAAGCCACAGTGGATAAAGCTTTGGCAAACCGCAGGCATCAGGCATCTCCACCATATGACCTATGTCAGAATTAACCCTTGCCACTCTTCTGTCTATACCTGGTAGAAAATGACAGCACCCAGAAGCCTTCAACACCCCAGGTTGAGGACTTAACTTTTCAGGCACAGGTGACCCTCTTAGGGCTGTGGCCACTTTGGTCTTGGCCTGACACCGTGACACCATGTCCTCTGAGTAGATAAAATACATACACCTCACACACAGTATTGAGAGCACTGCGCGCCTTCAGCGGTGCCCTCTGCTATGTGTCTGTTTTCTCAAAGACTATTTAGATGGCTTGCGAATGAATAGAGCTATAAAAGCCGAATTCTTAAACCTGTGTAACAGATGATGGAGAGGATTTGTTTGAAAATTGCAATGTAGTGACCCTGACTTAGGTTTGGGACTGGCTAATTCAATCTACAAGGCCTTTTATATATATATACGCTCTGTCCTTCCAATTCCTTTGCTATCAAAAATACATATTCTCATTTCGTACAATTTCTTCTCTGTGTTTATTCCTTTTCAGGGCAGCAACTGCCCTCCAGGACCCAGGGCTGAGAGAGAGAGAGAGAGAGAGAGAGAGAGAGAGAGAGAGAGAGAGAGAGAGAGAGAGAGAGAGAGAAGGCATTCTCCTCCCAAACTAGACCATCTATTTTCATTCAAACAAATCCATTCTGTTTTCCATTTGTAGGACAAATGACCGCCTGGCTGTTGGAAGGACAACCCCCACCACAGCACAGTGCAGGGCCCCCACCCCCACTCCCAGCCCTCCACCCTCCCCAGCCCCCCCACCCCCACCACCACTCCCAGCCCTCCACCCTCCCCAGCCCCCCCACCCCCACCACCACACCCAGCCCTCCATTTTCCCCAGCCCCCCACCCCCACCACCACTCCCAGCCCTCCACCCTCCCCAGCCCCCCCACCCCCACCACCACTCCCAGCCCTCCACCCTCCCCAGCCCCCCCACCCCCTGTCCTCACACTGTCCCCTTTTCCCCTTAACCAAGCTAGTTAGCATTTCTTTTCTTAGTTTATCATTCAGAAAAGAAAAGCGTTAGCCCAAACTGCTGAGGGTGGCCTCTTGTGCCTCTGTTTAACTTTGGGTTCATCACACCATGCCTAGGTAGTTTGTTAGGACATCCCAGTCAACAATGTCCCTGGGGCTCTTAAGTTTATCAGGTGCTAAATAATTACACAATTTTCCCAGCCCCTATACTCACCTCCTCAGTTACTCATTTCCAGAGAGAAGGGGGAGGGGGACCTTCCTCTTCTGTACCTTCTGTCTTAGCAGCTGCACCACCACTACTCACTGGGCCATACCCTGTCTTTAGAATGGAGCTCCTGTCCCATGCCCCCCCAGATGCCCTCCCCGCACCCCTCCCCCACCACCCCACCACCAGGTCCTTCATACCCTCACTTCCGTAAGACTCCTTGCGCTCTGCCCAGAGGTTGGCTGTGAGTCTCAGCATCTGCTTTGATCCCCTGCTGGGTGGAGACTTTCAGAGGACAACAGAGCCAACATATCTGTGCCCAGGGTGAGGGTCTGGGCAGCGGAGCCTGACGCACCAACCAAGGATCGTGCATTGAGAGGACCTAGGCCCACAACCCAGAAGTAGCGCATGTGCAGCTCAGTCTCCATGTGGGTCCTCTAGTAAGGGGAGCAGGGGCTGTTTCTGACATGGACTCTGTTGCCTGCTCTTTGATCATTTCCTCCTGGTGGGGCAGCCTTGCCAGGCTATAGAGGAAGAGGATGCAGGCAGTGTTGATGAGACTTGACAGGCTGGAGTCAGTTTGTAGGGGAGGAGGGCTCCCCCTTTCTGAGGACTAAGGGAGGGGGATAGGGAAAAGGAGGGAGGGAGGGTGGGGGCAGGAAAAGACAAGAGAGGAGGCTATGTTCTGGATGTAAATCGAATAAATGTAAAATATATATATATATATATATACATTAAAAAAGAAAAAAAAAGAAAGAAAGAAACCATTAGTTTGGGTTTCCCTCAGAAGCAGATTTTGGTCAAAGATTTGAGTACCTTTTTGTTTTTGTTTTGTTTTGTTTTGTTTTTTGTTTTTAGAAGTAAAACCAGGAAATTCTGTTAGAGGGGTGGGGATGCCAACCAAGGCAAAAAAAGACGGCCAGTAACACCAGCTTTATGTGACAGCTTACCAATGTGGACAACTAGAGATTAATGTCCCTTGGTGTAGTGTGGATCCTGGGTGCCTCCCCAGGCTTGATCCCAGCCTCAGGTGCTGTTAGGAGAGGACTAGTAGCGGAAGGAGGTAAAATCAACAGCGACATGTTGGCTTCCCAGAAGTCCCTCTTCCTCTGTCTGTCTCTTCGCTTCCAGGCACCTTTAGGTGAGCGGCTCCCTCTGCTGTATGCGCTCACTGTGGTGAATGGCTTTTGTGTAGATCTGCCAGCCAAGTCACCGAGGACAGGCCTTCTGACGTTAGAATACATGTCTCCTTATAAGTTGGCTGTCTCGGTTAGTTTGTCCCAGTGACAGAAAGCTGGCTAGGAAACTAGGAAGCCATGTGGACACTCACATGTCACAGTCTTCTACTCAACAGACGTGAGCTGAGGTCTCCTGAGGGGTTTCTCAGTTGAAAGTGACATTATTTCCCCACAGCCAGGGCTAACAAGTAAGTGGGCTCAGAAAGGCCTCAGGAAATATGTGGAGAGGCTGGGTGTGAGAAGTCAGCTAGAAGGCTGAGGGAACATTGAGAAAATGAAAAACTCTAACAGCACACGTGGACTTGAGCGCTTAGCCCTCTGGCTTCTCCCGGAGCTCCTTGTTGGATAAACTGGACTAGGGCCGTTGTCTCACCGGAAACTATGTACACCATAGTTGCTCGAAAGATCTTGGGTAAATGGACAATGCTGGAGAATGGTGTGCTTATTCCTGAACTCAGGAGCCCAAGGCATCGGGAGGGTTGCTCAAGGTCAGGGCAACAAAGCATGACCCTGTCCCTAAAACCAAGGCATCTAGGGGAGTCTGGGCTCTGTTCCTAGCACCTCCACCCTGAGAAAGAAAGAAAAAAGCTTTAATTATTATTGTAAACTACCATAACAAATATTCAATTTTTTTGTTTGTTTGTTTTTGTTTTTCAAGACAGCATTTCTTTGTGTAGCTTTGGCTGTCCTGGACTTGCTTTGTAGACCAGGCTAGCCTCAAACTCACAGTGATCCACCTGCCTCTGCCTCCCAAGTGCTGGGGTTAAAGATGTGCGCAACCACCGCCCAGCTTTATTTCAAATATTTTAAAAAGAGGTTTCAGCAAGACTTCCATTAGGTAGTACATACAGATCTGGCGGGGGCGGGAGGTGCTTGTTTGTTTTGTTTTTAGTTTTACCACAGGCTAAAACAGATCCCTTTGTAGATAGGTGTGTGAAAACACTCTTTTCCGATGTGGTTGATCTTCATCAAATGGGGGTGTTGATGATGATGTCATGGAAGAGCTCCTGAGAAGAAAATGGCGTGTGTTGGCAGGAGTAGGATTGCCTGGCATCTCCCTTCACCTTCTCACCATAGATGCAGAACCAGCTGTCAACCAGCAGCGAAGCTGGAGGGTGTCAGTGAGGCCAGGCCTGGTGCTGTGCACCTTTCTTCCAGCTACTTAAGAGGTCAAGGCAGGGTCATTCTTAAGCCAGAGAGTTCTAGGCTAGCCTGAACAATATAGTGATAACTTATCTCAAAAACAGTTTGAAAACCTAACACTGATTTTGATATGTCCCAAATTTATTATTATTTTTATTATTATAAATTTCCCAGTCATGAAATTCTCTATCATCAATATCCATATAAAAAGGTTTAGATTTATTTCAAGTAAAAATGTTATCATCTTTGAGCTAATAGGAAGTTTTGGTTCTTTTAAAAAAAAAATCTTTTATTCCATGATATTTTTCATGTAAAGCTTCTGTGGTGTAAACAGCAGCCGTTCTTAGAGGAGCCTCTCAGAAACTCTACAGGAAAGTGTGTGAGACAGATTTGAATTTGGGGTGAATTTCTGTAGCGTTTGGACAACCCATGAAATGGTAATCTCTTAAGTTATTTAAAAATTGTGACATTTTCTTCTTGCTTTGAAAATATTTCCCATGATGCACCTGACACTTTCCCAGTTGTCTGTTCCTTCTGAGGAGAGAGCCTCCTGAAGCTGCCAGGCTCTGTGTGCTGGCTCATGCCTCCCTGATCCCTTCTTCAAGATCTGAGTCCAGAGACGACAGGCTCTATCGACTTAATCTAGCTTTTTATTTTCCCTTTTCCTGTCCTAAGCTACTGTGGGACTTAGGGGAGGCGAGTCTTGCATGCGATATACTGATTGAAAGGAACAGAGATCCGGTGCTCCTTGTGATCTCATGAACTCGGAAGCCAGTGTCCCATTCCGAGGCTTAAAACTACAAATAGGCTTGCGCAGCTAACTCTGGTGGCTGAGGCCAGAAAGATGCTTGCAGAATAAAGAGCAGAAACAACCTGGGTATCTGTAGGCTAGGAGCTGCTGAACTTAAAGCCGGAGCTCGCAGGACAACTCCGAGCCATTTCAAGAAAAGGAGCAGCTACCGGAATTTATTTCAAAAGACATATTGTTAGATTTAAAGCAAAAACTGGCTGCAGGAAGCATGTTCCACAAGCCTGGCTTTTTGGGGAGGGGCAGTTGTTTTGCTTTTTAAAGGAATAGCACCTTGTGTGTGTCCATCTGTTTGTGTATGCGTAGGTGATGTCTCTGCAGACGGGGAAACTGAACAGAGACCACACACGCGTGATGCTGATGAGTGAGCATCCTGTTGGTTAGTGCACATTAGCTTGTCCTCTTCCTGAGGTGTTCCTTTTTTTGGCTGCTGGAGAATTGGCTTTTACGTGTGAGAGTGAATAATCTCGAGATTAAAGGAGTCTAAAATTTAATAAAACAATACTTCTACAATTTTTTTTCCCTCAGTGGGCTCCCCCAGCCCTACCTAGAAGTCGGAGTCAAAGGAGTGTTTCTTCCATTGACTGGGAACATAAAACAGGGCTGGGGAAATAGCTCAGAGGGTAAAGAGCTTGCCTTTCTCCCACAAGGACTTGAGTTTGGATCCCAGGACCCACTCAGAAGCTTGATGAAGTGTCAGCCTTGTCCCAGCATGAGTGGATGCATATCCTGGGGCTTCCATGGACAGCCAGGCTAGCCTAAGCTAGGAGTTGTGGGTTCCGTGAGAGACCCTGCCTCAGAAAACAAGGCAGAGGACACTGCAGAAAGTCACCCAGAGGCCTCTGTCCTCCCTGAGTGGACACACAGGCCGTGCAACCATGCACACGGCAGCACACACGCAAAAGAATAGTTACACACCCACAGAGGTGGCCTGACGTCACTGCTGGCAAAACATGTACATATAGAGAGACCAGGAAGGAGAAACAGTGGGAATGCTGTGAGGACTTACATTTTATAATGAGGGTATGTTAGTCCTATAATCAGAACCCCTCAGTGAGTTGTTTCCGTTCTGGACAGCGGGATGGTTGTCTTACATATTCTAATACCAAATGTTAAACCAAGTCTGGACGTCTCCATCATAAGCTTGTGCCTGGAGCTATAGACAAGGTCAAGTTTGTCCGACCCACAGTTAAATATGACCCCAGGAAAAGAATAGTCCCAGAAATGACACAATTTAATTAGCTGTTAGCTGTTTTGAGCTAGACAAGATGATAATATTGGGTTTACCCTCCCCCAAAAAAACTGTATGGTTGATACAAGGAATACAGAATCCATCCATCCATCTGGTATTAAAATACTTCAGACTAAGAGGCATTTTAGTCTGTGTTCTGTATTGGTCGGTCCTACTGTTCCATCCAGAGCTCCCTCGGTCTCTGGGTACCTTCCCCATCCTTGCCCTGTGGGGCTTTCCAGTCAGAATGACTCACCCTACTTCAGAATGGTCTCCCTCCTTGAGTATCCAGGAATGAGTCACCCAGAGCAGCCAGTGCTCGGGGGAATCGGGCTCGGGGGACATGCGGCTTAGGGACTGGAGAATGGATGCTTCCAGGCAAAGGCGCTCATGCAGCTATCAGGGAGATTGTTGCATTACAGAATGGAAGGAAGCCAGAAAACAGTATAATTAGAGAGTGGCATCACCCTTAGGCGGACAAGTCTGAATAAACAGATAAATCCAGTGCCTGGCTGCAAGTCTTCACAAGAGAGTAGAGGCGGGAGCCAACTGGCGGTATGCTTTAAGTAACCATTTGTAGTAAGATGACTTCAAGAAGCAAGATGACTCATACCAATTACAATTATTATTTTCCCTCGCTAATTTTGCATACACTATGTGGGCAGTGGCCAAGAGAAAAGTAGAGAAGTTTACTTTTAAAAGTAAAGAAATATATACTCTTACAAATGCTTTTAACATGTAGGCATGTTTTCAGTATGTGAGGGTTATTTTTAACACTATTTTTGGTCAGATTGTTTTTCATTTCTCTGAAAAATGTTAATTTTTAAAGCATGCCAGTCCATCTCCCAACTGTTACTTTCTATCACTGGAAAGTGTGGTATTTTAAAAATACCACCCCTGTGTGAGTTAGATTGCCTTGGGCTCCATCCCGTCGTAGTAATTACATTTTTTTTTTTTTTTTTTTTAAAAGAAAAGCCATTTGGGCATGGAGTACACCAGAATGTTTGCAGCAGTTGTCTTTGGATGATGGTAGCTGCTGTGGGCTTCTGTAACCCCCCCCCCACTTACCCTTCAAATGCTTTCTGTAATGATTAAAAAACATTTTTATAAAGAAAAGGTAAATGTCTTACTGGGAATAAGAGGTAGAAGAAGAAAGATGAGATTCAGGTTGCTCTCAACTCTGAGCTGTGAGGGTAACGGTGAGTTTGGTCACAGACAGGATGGCTCTCTCCTAGAGGCCCTGAAAGGCCTTGAGTAGCAGTGAGCAAGTTTTGGTGAAGCTTTTTAAAACATCATTAGGCTTCATGTCCTCTGAGTTAGTTAGAAAGAGCTGTGAAACACTCATGAGGTGCAAATATGACAAAAGTCACGTGGACCAGTTTGGAGATTTACCAAGCTCATCCAAGGAAAGATGCCAATTTGAGGGTGGTTACTTATTTTTAACCTTACAAGTATAACCTTCCAAGATGGATTAATTAAATTTACCTCAGGGTACCAGCTATTATACAAGACGTGTATACCGTCTTCACTAACTTGGTGGTCAAAAATAGCATGTTCAGTGGCTCCATCTGTGGTGTTCTTGCATTGCCCTGTCGGTCTCATAAGTATCATTGACTCAGGTTTAATTAAAGGATGGCTGCAGATGGAGAATGTTTTCAGTAGTCACAGAAAGAAGTACAGTGAGCATTCAGATCTCTGTCTATTTAATTTTCTACCCAAGAAGTCACTTAGGAAAACCATCTCGGCGGCTGCAGACCAGTCCCACTGACTCGCTCCTTTCACGGCTTTCGTCCCGTTAGGGACAGAAGATAATGAGACGCCGCAAAATGAGCCAAGTACAGAAGGATCGAGTATCATTGAATATGTGATGAGCACTGTGGGAGGATGTGTGTACACCAGGATGAAAAGAGTTCATTCACTGATTCTATGCATGCCTACATATATGTACTGTCGGGCACAGCAGGGACCCAAAGTCCCTCAGAAGGAAACACCGAAAGTACCGTACAAGTATACACCTCTGATGTCCTTCATTTTCTGTTACTATAACGAAGTACTTGAGCGTGAATAATTTGTAAAGAATACAATTGATTTGACTCATGATTCTTGAGTCTGGGAATTTTGGGACAGGGTCTGGTGAGAACTTCTTGTTGTGTCAGAACATGACACAGGTCTACACAAAAACAGGCAGCAGGGGCAGCTTATGTCTCTTCCCGTCCCCCGACCTTTTTTATTGAAAGGAGAGTCTTCTTTCATGCAATACATCCCAACCAGTTTCCCTTCCCTCCATCCTCCCCCCCAGCCCACCCCCACCATACCTCCCTTCTCCCCCAGAACCACTCCCCCTCCATTTCCCTTTAGACAAGAGCAACCCTCCAAGAGACAACAACCAAACAGGACAAAGCACAAGGCAGTAAGACAACACAAAAGCCCTCATGGTGACACTGGACAAGACAACCCAGAGGAAAAGGGTCCCAAGAGCAGGCAAAGGAGTCAAGAGACACACCCACTGCCATTGCTAGGAGTACCACAAAACCACCAAGCTAACGGCCATGACATATGTACAGAGGACCTGGTGCTGCCCCGTGCAGCCTCTGTGCTTACTGCTTCAGGCTCTGTGAGTCCATGTGAACCCTGCTTAACTGACTCAGTGGACCATGTCCTCCTGATGTCCTCCATCCCCTTCGACTCCTACAATACTCCTTCCCTTCTTCCTCAAGCTCCGAGGGGAGGGACCTGATGGAGACCTCCAATACAGACTCTCCTTGCATACACTGTCTGGCTGTGGGTCTCGGTTCCCATCAGCTGCTGGAGCAGCCTCTCTGATGATGACTGGACTAGGCGCGGATCTGTGAGTATAGCAGAAATATCACAAGGAATCATTTCATTGGTTTTTGAGTTTTGTGGTGGTTGGTTGGTTGGTTACCTGCCATGTTAGGGTCTGCCCTAGGTCTCTGGGCTATCCAGTCTCCAGTTTCTACTGGCCATCCAGGCAGTGTAGGGCATGGGCTCCCCCTCATCGTGTGGGCCCCAAGTTAAATGAGACATTGATTGGCCAACTCCCACAAGTTCTGCTCCACCGTTGCGCAAGCACATCTTGCAGGCAGGACAGAGTATAGGTCAGGGGTTTGTCAATGAGTTGGTGTCCAAATTTCTCGGTCAGTAGCCTGCAGAGTCCCCTCCTGCACCAAAGGGACTAGAATGTAGGGGTGAAGGCTCCATGAAGGCAACAGCAGGACCTCTCTCCAGGGGCCTCACCCTAATACTAATCATCCCCACTAACACCTGAACTGGGGGGACCTGTCCAAATTCTAGCAGATGTCTTAAAAAGCAAAACAAGGAACAAGGAAGGGCTAGGTATTTCCCAAGGAGGTGCACTTCTAGCAGCCAGCCTGCTTTGTGGGAGTGATACAGTGAAAATCTGTCAAGCATTGAGAAGTGAGACCTGAGCAGAGGAGTGAGACAGCTTTCCCTGAAGGTATGCAGAGCCCCCTGGAATGTTCCGGCAACAGACTGACTTGATCTTGCTTTCACTTTTTTTCCTAACTCTTTTTGTTTAATCTTTGAAGCCCAAATAAAGTTCCCTCAAAGAATGAATAGACAGAGAGCAGCTGAGTCACTTTCCTGTAGAGGATGGAATCTGTGTACCCTGTCTTAGTTTGGGTTTCTGTTGAAACACCATGACGGAAAAGCAAGCTGGGGAGGAAAGGGTTTACTCATCTTACGCTTCCACATGGCTATTCATCACCTGAGGAAGTCAGGACAGGAACTCAAGCAGGGCTGGAACCTGGAGGCAGGAGCTGATGCAGAGGCCGTGGAGGGTGCTGCTTACTGGCTTGCTCCTCATGACTTGCTCAGCTCTTTCTTATAGAACCTAAGACCACCAGCCTAGGGGGTGGCTCCACCCACAGTAGGCTGGGTCCTCCACATTGGTCACTAATTGTGAGTCTTACAGCTGGATCTCATGGAGGCGTTTCCTCAGCTGAGGCTCCTTCCTCCCTGGTGACTCTAATTTGTGTTAAGTTGACACAAAGCCAGCCAGTACAACCCCTTTAAAATTAGCTAATTACAGATACAGAGTGCTGCCCAATATTTATGTTATGCAACTTGCCTTATTATTAAGGTATAAAGGGGGCATTCTGTTTTATTAAGATTGGGTGATGTTTAAGTGTTTCTCCTTAATCAGTTAAAGACCTGCAGGGGAGAAAAGTGTGCATAGCTCATTCTGTTATCATTAAAGGGCTCAGAAAGTTACAGAACTTAGATTTCAGAAGAAGACAAAGCCATTGGTTCTTTTAGAAAAGACAATCCCTTCATAAGAAAGATGAACTTAGCGCCACACGGAAATTATTGCATTAGCTCCACAGTGGTCGGTTGGGCAGTTCTGACTTAGCCAAGTAAAACTGTAAGTTTCTGTGTCTGATGCTTTCAGAATGTGCTTAGTGGCAATTGTATACATGTGTTTAGCCAGAACTGCCACGGTGGGGGTGATCCACCATCCCCAAACCACTAATGATGGCATTTTCTAGATGTTACACCAAATTATAATGTGTAAGTCGACAACATCTGGGTACTTGCAGTGGGATCTCCCTTGTGTTTGCTGTCTACGTGTGGCAGGCAGACAGTTGGAGGCCCGCCTGCTGGGCTGCGTGAATGGGCATGTTCTATAATGCGGGTTCGCCTCTGCCTGGTTCATGGCAGAAGGACTTAGTGAGGAGTTGCCTGGTTTATCAAGCTTTGAGAACCACCAAGAACCAAAGCATTAAAGCCCTGGCCTGTGAGGGTGCAGCCCATGAGGCCTGATGAGCTCAGCTCCAGATGCCTTCCTAGCTAAGCATGTCCCTTCCCACCTCCCTCCATAATCTGCAGATTTCAAAACCACCCCTAAAATACTTTATTTGGGGAACTGGAGGTGTGGGGCTTGGATGCTTGCCCAACGTACAACAGGCTCTGCATCCAAGCCCCGCCACAGCACAGCATAACTACATAAGCCGGGTGTAGTGGTACCTGTAACCCCCGCTCCCGAGGGGTGGAGGCAAGGAGGAGCAGAGTTTCAGAGTCCTCAGTGATATTTGGAGTTCAGACCAGCCTGAGGCACATGAGAATCTGTCTCAAAACTAAATTAAAAATTTTATGATGCTTATAGTGGCTGAGAAATGAATTCTTCATAGGCTTTTCAAGCCTTATTTAATGCATTGTTTGGTTAAATTGCTTACATGTGCTTCAGCCACCAGGACAGAGCAGGTAACTGGCTGGATTAGACCCACCTCTGCACCCTTTTTCAGCAAGCCACTCCAAGGCAGTTTGCTGGGGTACATGGGAGAGTGAGAGTAACTCTCCCTGACACAACAGACAGCGCTTTCCACACTGGCTGGCAGGGATTTGACTTCTCAATGTTTAGGTAGTATGTCTGAATTAGTTTCCTCCTGGGTGATGCAAAATTCATAATTCCCAAGAGAGAGGCAGAAGGCAAAGAGAGCATCCATTTTCACTATTCCATGTGTGTGTGCTGGTGTGTGCACACGCATGTGCATCCATTTCCTTGTAACACACTGGTCAAAAACTCTAAGAGAGCTTTGCTATTTTAAGTAGAATTTTCTGGGCCAGCAAGGTGACTCAGTGGGTAAAGGAGCTTGGTATTCATGCTTGGCAATTTGAGTCTAATCCTTGGAACCTATGTAAAGTTGGACGGAGACAACCGAGTCCACAATTTGTCCTTTGACTCCCACATGCAAACACACATGCACAATAATAATAATAATAATAATAATAATAATAATAATAATAATAATAATAATAATAAAAGTAGTAACTAGAATTTCCTATTGAAGATATTTCAAGTCCAAAGGGAAGGAAGGAAGGAGGGAGGGAGGGAGGGAAGGAAGGAAGGAAGGAAGGAAGGAAGGAAGGAAGAAAGAAAGGAAGAGTTCTTGACTGAAACGAGCAGCTTGGTACACAGGGATGGTGACCCGTCTTCAGAGTTGCACAGACAAACGCTAGAGCTAAAACTGAAGGAAGATGACGCTGAGGAGGGAGGCATTCACTTGACAAACCTACTGCTTTTGTGTGGCTAAGTGACAACGCAGATGTTGGTGTGTGTGCTGCACACTGAGTGCATTTACGTCATTTTGGTTTGATTGGGAATCAAGATAAGATTGCCAATAGACTTTTTTTTTTTTTGGAAATGATCACTGCCTCGAGTCCGATGACATCACTTCCGTCCTGGGCATGAGACACTGATTCAGGAGGCCTTTGTCTGCTTGGAAAGAAGGCAGAGAAGGGGCTGCCTGGTTGGAGCAAGTGGCTGATGTCCCTGAGACGGCGACTTCAGCTCTGTGCCTCTCACACTGAGCCCATAACTTTCTTTGGAGCCCTTCCCCCACCCCCCGCCGTGATGTTGTGTTGGTTTGCATGCAGCTGGTGGGGTTGCTGTAGTTTCCTCCTTCTAGTTGAGACCCAGTGCGTTCATTTCCTGACCAGCCAGTGGCTCCGCTCCAGTGAAAGGACCATCACTGGGACGACCAATAAGGAAGTCTGAGGTCTCCCTCCACCCGCCAGCTCCCATCCAGGAGTCGGAACAGCCCTGGAAGCTAACTCCTGCTGGGTACCAGTGGCTTTAGGTCTCATGGTGCCAGCTGGTCTCAGCAGGTTGGTCTAGCACACTCTGGTGGCTTCCATCCCACCGAAGTGTCTGAGTGCTTCCCTAACCAGCCGTTCCCAGCTATGACTATACCAAACACAGACTAAGCAAAAAGGAGCCAGATCCTTGCCAGAGCAGCCCCTTCATATACTGCTGCTTGCCTTAGAGGGATGGAGAAGTGAGGGCGATTCACGTCTTAAGGAATTTCAGTGCAGAGCAGTCAGCATCTTAAAATTTCTTTTCAAATATAGTAACATGAACTTACGTGTGTGTGTGTGTGTGTGTGTGTGTGTGTGTGTGTGTGTGTGTGTGTGTGTTATTTAGCCATTAGCGGAACTCTCAGATTCCTCAGTCTGTGAAGTTTGTCTTTGCTTGAGCACCTCCTTGGACATGGGTGGTTGTGATGGCACACAGCCTTCATTCTCCCTGAGGACATGAGATACTATAGATGACCCAGTATGCTGCCTTTGGATTCCATTTTTCAAGATGTCTCCTTTCTATGAATAGCAGGTCCCCTATCTGTACTCTCCTCATCATCAATGATTGGGATGCTTGGATTAAAATAATGGACTTGGGAGTGGCTGGAAAAGATGAGCTGCAGCAGTTAACTGGGCTTTTTAAAGCATGAAAACTGATAGGGGCAGAGACAACAGGACTTGGATTCTCCCACTCCAGAGATCAGCAGACTTTTCTCAATGTAATTTCCGTCCTACCCCAGGCAGCGTTGCTTCTGGTATGTTGATGAAAATTAACACCAAACTGATTGACTTCCCATGTTCTGACATGTTATGCCAGCGGTGACTCAAAAGGCATGCAGGTTGACAGTGGCATCCCCAGTTCGCTCTGGAGTCTCATCTCAGGTCAGGTGACAGGGTCTGCGTCGGCCTTATTTACAGTGTGCTTCTCCCCCGACTCTCTCTAGCAGGAGACAGATTTCCAGGATACCACTTGGAGTGAGTTAGCTGGTCTCCTGGGATGTGGACAGGCTCCCATTCATTAAGACAGATTCCAGGCTAAGTCTTCTGGGATTGTCAAGCAAGAAGAACCTGCCTGGTGGCTTTAAAAGCTTAACCTATTTAAATGTCGGCAAATGAGACGACCATTCATTCATACAACCTAAACACCTGCAAATGCAGACGGTGCTGCTGATAACAGCACATAAATGCAAAGGGGCATTTGGTAAGGAAAAGGCCTCAATTCTGAAAGGGCCAAACTCTTCTCCACTGTCAGTGCAGTTTCTGTGCGTCCTGTTCATATGCTAAAACACTGTTGGTCCTTTTTATACTTCATGCAATTATCTCCATCTTAACCTTGGCTACAAGAAGTTGGACTAATGGCTAAATGGGCTTGGAATAACGCCTGTGACTTCTTTGCCATGCTGTGAATTTCCTTAGGAAAACCTCAGTGCACTTCTTAATTTGAAAAATGAGAATCTGTTCATGTTCCTTGCCCCTGGTCGCCAGGGCACCACTGTCATTGAAAGTGCATTAAGGACCCACCTGTTCACCTCCTGACTGGAATCTCAACAGTCACAGTGTCAGCTTTCTCAAACCCTGCAGCCTATCAGGCATTCCATGGAGGGTTTGCCTCTGGGAGGGAGTTTGCCCCATGGGATGTTGGGGACCAGTCACTTTGGGTCATCTCAACTGCAGAGCAGCCATTACTGGCATCCTGTAGATAAACACTGTCAATGGCCTCAAGCACCCAGTAGCCAGGCGTCAGGCACCTACAGTGCTAGCTGCTCCAGACAAGGCAGCAAGATCGAAAGTTTGTGGTCAGCCTGGACTACCACAGCAAGAGACTGTCTCAAAACAAACTACAGAAGGCGTGGGGATGTCGCTCACAGGTCCAGTGCTTGTCCAACACAAGTGAGGTTGTAGATGCGATCCTCAGAATTGCCAGGGGAGGTGGAGAGGTGGTTCACTGGAGAAGAGCATTGGCTGTGAGAGCACGAGTACATGAGTTCAAATCCCCAGCACCCATGTAAAACCCAGGCGTGGCCATGCGTGCCCTGTCACCTCAATATTGGGGGACAGAGAAAGGCAGATCCTAGGAGCTCATATAATCTAAATTGCTGGAGTGCTGTTGTTGAGAGAATTTGCATTAAACTGGCAAATGTACATACAGAGCACACTAAAGACCAAAACCCATGACAAGATAGACACACTAAATACCAACCAGGTGGCAGGTAGTGTTGTAGGTGCCCCGTGCCTGGCTAGTTACATGTATAAACATGTACTTCTGGAAATTTCTTACACTTCTAACCCATCATTTGGCTATGTAAAGTTCTGCTCACACTTGTCCTATTTAAAACAGCTGGGTTGTGGTGGAGAGATGGCTCAGAGGTTAAGAACACTGGCTGTTCTTCCAAAGGTCCTGAGTTCAATTCCCAGCAACCACATGGTGGCTCACAACCATCTATAATGGGATCTGGTGCCCTCTTCTGGAGTGCAGTTGTATATGCAGGCAAAACACTGTATACATAATAAATAAATCTTTAAAAAACACACAGCTGGGCAGGCGGCTTTGGCTACAGCTTAGACGGCAGTGCGAATGCTTAACATGTAATGTGTGTAATGTCCAGCAAGACTTAACCAGGTATGTTGATACATGTCTATAATCCCAGCACATGCAAAATGAAAAAAGGAAGTTCATAATTTCAAGGTTACCCTCAGCTAATATATCAAGTTTAAGACCAGCCTGAGCTACCTAAGACTCTGTCTCAGATAGATGGATGAGTTTGGGTGGGTGGGTGGGTGGATGGATGGGTGGGTGGGTGGATGGATGGGTGGATGGGTGGATGGATGGGTGGATGGGTGGGTGGGTGGGTGGATGGATGGGTGGATGGGTGGGTGGATGGGTGGGTGGGTGGATGGATGGATGGATGGATGGATGGATGGATGGATGGGTGGATGGATGGATGGGTGGATGGATGGATGGATGGATGGATGGATGGATGGGTGTGGATGGATGGGTGGATGGATGGATGGATGGGTGGGTAGGTGGATGGATGGGTGGGTGGATGGATGGATGGATGGGTGGGTGGATGGATGGATGGATGGATGGATGGGTGGATGGATGGATGGATGGATGGATGGGTGGATGGATGGATGGGTGGATGGATGGATGGGTGGATGGATGGATGGATGGGTGGGTAGGTGGATGGATGGGTGGGTGGATGGATGGATGGATGGGTGGGTGGATGGATGGATGGATGGATGGATGGGTGGATGGATGGATGGATGGATGGGGTGGATGGATGGGTGGGTGGGTGGATGGATGGGTGGATGGATGGGTGGGGGATGGGTGTGGTGGGTGTGGATGGATGTGATGGATGGGTGGATGTGGTGGGTGGATGGATGGATGGGTGGATGGCTGGCTGATGGATGGATGGATGGATGGATGGGTGGATGGATGGATGGGTGGATGGATGGATGGTGGGTGGGTAGGTGGATGGATGGGTGGTGGATGGATGGATGGATGTGGGTGGATGGATGATGGATGGCTGGATGGATGGTGGCTGGATGGATGGATGGATGGATGGGTGGTGGATGGATGGGTGGATGGATGGGTGGGTGGATGGATTGTGGGTGATGGTGATGGATGGATGGGATGGATGGGTGGGTCGGTGGATGGATGGATGGTGGATGGATGGTGGATGGGTGGGTAGGTGGCTGGCTGGGTGGATGGCTGGATGGCTGGATGGCTGTGGTGGCTGGGGCTGGATGGATGGGTGGATGGATGGATGGATGGATGGGTGGATGGGTGTGTGTATGTGTGTGGGTGTTGGGGGTGGATGGCTGAGTGGGTGGGTGGCTAGATGGACAAATAGTTAATCAAGCAATTGTAATACTATTTAGTGTGACGATGACCTAAACAGCATCACATAGGACAGCATCTTGCTCATGAACTAGCAATAAAATCTCACGAAGCAGAGACTCTTGTCTCAGCACAGGGCGTCATTCTCCCTGGAAACTGTACAGCTGAACATGCCTCAGAGGGTTAAAGTGCCAAGCATGTGAGTCGGTGAAGATTCAGTGGCTGTTTAAAAAGCACTGAAATGATGGCTCAAAATACAGTATAAGTTAATTTCTCTTTCATTTGGCAGCCAGAATACGAGTCCCAGGCCAGTGCACTGGCTCCCGGGTACCACAGCTCCCCTTGTCACTCCACCATCCTTGATTCTACTTCCCAGATCGGTAAGGCTGCTCCAGCTGCCAGCGGCACAGTCATCTTAAACACAAGAAAGGAAAAGAAGAAGTTGAGGGCATAACCTTCCTTTTAAGGGCGTGATTTGGACCAGGGTTTCTTAAAATTTTCCACTCATGATACCTTTTGCCTAAGGAATTTTTACATGACCTCCAGTATATGAGTACATAATAAATCAAGTGCTCAGTGGTAATCATGAAGAATTATCTTAAAACGGTTCACTGGGACACATATCCTTTGACCATGTAAGGATGAAAGCAAATGTGCAGGCTAATGAGGTGGCTGTGCTTGATTGCCTAATACAGTGCAATAGGATGGCGTGCTAATTTCATACTTACATCCTGAGGAATGATCCAGGGGAATATTAAAAAGCTTTGTTTTATGGAATTAGACTATTGTGTTTGTGGAAGAACAGGAAACTATACACGGGGAAAACAAACAAACAAGTGCGTGTGAGCAGAGGTCCTGGAGGCAGCATTCATCCTCCGTCTTCCGTGGTGTGACATCACTGACCGTGGGAAGCTCAGCAGCTAGGCTGCAGTGACGTCTCATAGCGCAGCATGAGGGGGTCTCTGTAAGAAACCCCTCAGATCCGTCGCTCGGCGTGGCTTTGAACTTGAGTGAACTTCTGTTTGGTTGTGAGTCCAGAAGCCTTTTGCTGTTGCTAGGCCTCTTGCAGCCCGTCATTCAATTACGCTGCCCCACATCAGGGTGTGAGCCAGCTGAAGAGGCTTTGACCTAGACATTGAGCAGAAAACTTCTGGCAGTCCAGTTGCCTAGAACTTGGTGACTTGGCCGTGACCGGCTCTTAGAAATGCTGACAAGCCATGTCACAGCTGAAACTCGGGGCCTCCTTTACTAGAGAAGAAAAGCCAGGCTGTCAGAGGGCCTCCAGCTTTGCCCCAGGTGAAGACAGCTTGTTTGGATTAATTCATGGTCAGTATCTCAAAGCCTGATTAATAATTCCCACTGGCCTTTGGCCAGGGTAGAGTCACAGGCTGTGACAGTGTCTACACTGGCTTGTTGTTTCCCTTAGATTAACCTGAACAGCGGTGTCTGCCTGGCCCCCAAGTGTGTACACTTGTACTGATGACAAAGCTGGCTGTGGGCTTGTGACATAGCTCAAGGATGCCTACCAGAGTGACCTGTGCCAACCAAGCACAACTGATGTCAATGTTAGTGTGGGGTGATCTATGTCCCTGGCTAGCACATTTTGGATCAGCTCAGTTGAGCCTTAACTTACTTTACTAGGCAAATGGATGCCTATTAACTTCACTTGGAGTTTTAAGTCTGAAACATTTGTTGTTGCTTTGACTTAATGTTATGTGGTAGCTGCCAGTGTCAGTCCAACTCCCCATAAGAACCCATACGGGAGATCTGAGCTGAGCTGAAGGTCAGTCTGAATTGCACTGGGTGGGTATTTATGCTGGCTCAGCACCCATGAATGCCAGCTTCCTACCACAGAACAACATGGTGGCCCCAAAGGAACTCAGTGCAAATGAACCCCTCAGCTGCATGGACAACTTCAAATGACTGGCCTCATGTTTGCCTGGTTCTGACCAAACGCCAGGAATTTCTGGCCTGATCCAGCAGACTTCATTAGAGTCATAATCTCTCTCTCTCTCTCTCTCTCTCTCTCTCTCTCTCTCTCTCTCTCTCTCTCTCTCTCTCTCTCTCACACACACACACACACACACACACACACACACACACAGAATGAGGGATATCTATAAGAAACACCTCAGATGTATAAAATATGCATAAATTATACATGGTGTATATATATTTCTTTATTCTTGGGGTAGGGCATACATGCCACAGCATGCATGTGGAGGTCAAAGGACAACCAATGAGAGCCAGTTCTCTCTTCCATCACATGACGCTCAGGGATCGAACTCAGGTTGTCAGGCTTGAGAGCAAGCACTGTTCGCCACTGAGCATCTTACCAGCCAAGGTCATTCTCGCTTTACTCCTTAGTAAAGACATTTAAAGATTCCTAGAAGAAGAAAAAAAAATGCAATTTTGAAGACATGTGAATAGTGGTCACCGTCTTAGTTCTTATGGTGCGTTGTGGCTTGGGTAAGATTGTCCTCGTAGGCTCAGATGTAAGTCCCCAGTTGGTGGCAGTGTTTGGGTGTTTAGGAGGTACAGCTTTGCTAGGAGAATGTAACTGGGGATGGGCGTTGACATCAGAAGCCTCATGTTCCTGCCACTTCCCTTTTGCTCTCTGTCCTGTGCTTGGAATAAAGGGTCTGAGCTCTCCGCATCCTGTCCTCAGGGCCACGTCTGTGCTTGCTGCCACACTTTCCCGCCTTGATGGACTCTTATCCCCCTGCAGCCACAAACCCAGACAAACTCTTCTCTAGTTACCTTGGTTGTGATGGGTTTTTTTCACAGCAACAGAGAACTAGCGTTTGGTATTTCAGACTTCGGCAGCTTGTACCTACCATGCCAAGAATTCTGCCTCCTCAGCTCTGAGGAACACCCTGACTGGGTGTAGCAGGTCTCTGTGGAGGCAGCCTATGCACACACCACACAGAAAAGGCCTGGGGTAATAATATGAAATGGTTTGGCTCCTGAACTGCCAGCTCTTTTCTTACTTTTCACTACTGTGAATCTGTATCTTACCTGAAACTGAGGCAGGCTATATTTTCTACAACTATATTAGCATACTGTGTTGTGGATCAGAGCTTCCTGGGGCAGCTATGCCTCACTCCATGAACTTTGTCTTGGACTTCTTCTCAAAAAGTTTCTCAAAGCAGCTCCAAAATTAACCTAGTGTTCTCTAACTTAACCTGAGAGAGCTTGGCAAAACTCCCCCCAGCCCATCATGGTTAGGTCTTAAAACCTCACCACGCCTTCCCCACAATTTCTCAATTTCTGTTGGTATTTACAGCTTAAAATTTACTCGGCTGAATCTTCATCCATTTAACCTCAAAATCAATTAGGAAGAACCATGGTGACCTATTATAGTGGCTTCTATTGTGTTTCTTTTCTTTTTATTTTTATGTTTGTTTTTCCTATCTATCTATCCATCTATCCATCCATCCATCACCTATCCATCTATCTATCCATCTATTATCTATCTATCTATCTATCTATCTATCTATCTATCTATCTATCTACCTTGTTTTTTGAGGACAGGGTTTCCCTGTGTAGTCCTAGCTGTCCTAAAACTTGCTCTGTTGACTTTGCTGCCTCGAACTCAGAGATCAGGCTGGCCTCAAGTTCGGGTCTACCTGCTTCTGCCAAAATTATTTTTCAACAAAAAAATAATACAGAAAGATCTTACATTTGAAAATGGGCATTATGTAGATAGACTTAGGTCAGAAATCCTTGCTAGGCCAGCTCACATTGTGAGTGTTTTGTGGGTGTGGGGTGGGGTGAAGAGCCTAACAAATTACAGACTTCACAGTTTCACTTCTTTCAAGCAGAGGAAAACTCCCATCCTCTTCTCTTTCTTTTTGAGTTATTGACACAGGAAAGGCACAGGCATAGAGGGAGCAGGTGGAGTTAAGGTCCAGGCACCTCACCCTAGTAAAGAAGCACCAAGGGGAGGGGACATCTTTGTGGAGGAGGCAACTGTGAGTCACCTTAAAGTTCAAATTCACAAGGTCCCTAGCGTGAGGCTCTACAGGTGTCACGGAGGCCGCTGTAGCTCACAGGTAGCTAGCCCTCTGGTTCTTGTTACATAAGAGCAACAGCGGGAGCCTATGGAAAGAAAGATCAGCAGAAGCTTTTGACACAATTCTCCCTAAAGGCACGGAGGTTAAGAGCAGGGCCAGGCTCACCACTTGCCTCCCTCTGTGGACTTTCTCCAATACA
This sequence comes from Acomys russatus, assembly GCF_903995435.1. NCBI lineage: Eukaryota > Metazoa > Chordata > Mammalia > Rodentia > Muridae > Acomys > Acomys russatus. The sequence continues at coordinate 5,983,070 of NC_067162.1, forward strand.
GAGTAGTGCAGATCTCGCTAATATGATAGGATTTGTTTGTGAGGACCCCTCGAGGACCCTAATTCTTGCTCTGGGGTCTTAAATGCCACTAGATCTCCACTGATTAACAGTTGTGATCCTAGAATTAGGCAGCTCAGAACCACCAGCTCTAAGAGGTCGCTGTAATAAAGGAGTGCCCCTGGCTCGGCCTCTGACTTGACAGGGTGTGGAAAACATCCCCAGTAGATATCCTGTGGTCCACTGTGGGGCTCCAGCTAGTATGCAGAAAGTGGGCATGGTCCTCTCCCACATAGGCCTTTGGGAGGAGGCTTCAGTCAGGTGCTTAGCAGAATGTTTGACCCTTCATAGTTTGGTGTGCTTTGCTGTTGTCCCAATTTCAGCATTTGCGTTGGCATAATAGGGACAACAAAACATTTTCAAAGTTAGTGAGAAACTGAGTTTCTGAATAATGAGACAAGGCTCTTTGTCCAGCACGAGTTACTCACTGAGCTTTGCTTTCTTGGCCTTATATCTTCATATTGTCCCATCCGCCTCTTGCGTTCCAGCTTCCTTTACATACACCCCACCAAAGATTTCTGCGCATGTCCAGGTGAAAATATGTCTGCATAAATCCGTGTTTATTGAGGGCCTCTCATTCTGACGTTGGTCTCCACTTGAAAGAGTAGAAAGCTTCCTTTCATGTTCACAGTGGAATCAGAGAAATTAAGTCAGTCCTTCCCTGCGTGGTTCCAAGCAGCGAGTGCCATCGCCCATGTGTCCTCTTAGCTTCCCTGTTGCTGTGATAAAACACTGAGCAAACCAACTTGAGAGAGGAAAGGGTTAATTTCATATTACAACGGTTTCTCACTGAGGCAAGTCAGTACAGCATCTAGAAGCAGGAACCTGGAGACAGGAGCTGATGAAAAGGCCGTGGAAGGATACTGCTCACTCGCTTGCTCTAGCTGCCTTTCTTACAGACCCAGGACTAGCTCCTAGGGGTGGCACCGCCCACAGTGGGCTGGGCCCTGCTACATCTAGAAAAAAACCATACAGACTTGCCTCTAGGCCAGTCCCTCAGTTGGCATCCCTTTTCCAGATTGACAAATTGGCAATTCAAATTAACAAAAAAAAAAAAAAAAAAAAAAAACCTAACCCGAGCACTGGAATCAGATGAGACACTTGTACCCTGTCAGCAGGATCAATGGTGAGGACCAAAGGAGTGGTCTGTGCATTCACTTTGGAGCTAAACATTGCATCTGATGGCCATCTTGTCTCCAGTACAGACAGGAGCATTGAACTGTACGAGCCAGAATCAATTATCAGTGTTGTTTTCCTTAGCTCTACGGCCTAATGCATGCTAGACGTCTACCACAAGTTATTTCTCCCGCCCTCTTTACCTTTTGTTTTGAGACAAGGTCACTAAATATTCCACACTGGCCTTGAACTCACTCTGTAGCCCAGACAGATCTTAAACTCGAGATCCCCCTATCTTAGCCTTCTTAGTAGCTGAGATTAGAGGCCTGTGCCACCAGGCCTAGCTAAGAAACAAACTCTCATTTGCCAATTTGTATATGATTCATTAGCCAACTGGCCCCAATTTATAGTCTAGGAGAAGGAGATAGGAGCCTTATTAGCTACCAGTAAGATACCAACAGGAACTGCGTGGATCCAGCAGTGGGGTTCAGAATAATTGCCAGCCCCCCCCCCCCCCCGTAGTTTACCCAGCATGTGATTTAGCTTTTCCTTAATCTGTCTCTTAGGGCAAGAGACAGTGGCTTAAAGCAGCCTGTTTATCTGTGCCCCGGTGTCTAAGAAGTGGAGTCCATGGGAGAAGCGAGGAAGCAGCTCTGGTCACTCTCCACGGGCAGCTCACTGCAAGGTCACAGCTCCCCCCACACCCCACCCTCCCCACTCCACCCCCACCTGGCAGCACATGTGCTTAGGCAGCCTAGGCTCTTCTTGCCGGTTTGGTTAAACCTGAGCTTTGGAAAAAATCACCTTTGCAAGCTCGCAGTGTAACCTGTGGCTGCTTGGCTTCTTGCCAGAGCCAGGCCAGTGTTTGCAGGGGACTGAAGTGAGGCAGGGCTCTCATCTGTCTGTTTGTGCTGCTGATTCCTTTAACAGCTCTATGCGTGAAGGGAGGGGGCGCGGGGGTGGGGGTGGGGCCTCGGTTGATACCCAGAGCTTGTGAGCCACACAGGTCCAGAGACTATGTTGTCTTGAAAAATAACACGGGGAGTGGGGAGGGGGGATGACTATAACCCAAATACACAGAATGAAATGCTCAAATAATTAATAAGAATGCTATTCAAAAATAAGTTGCGGTGTGACTAAGGAAGACACATGACATCAACTTCTCTTCTACACCCATATACGCACACACATCCACATGAACACATGTACACCTCCACGCAAGCACACACACGCACACACACACACACACACACACACACACAAACACATCTCCAAGTATTGGATATTGTCGAGTCAAAAGGCCTTTCCGCCGACCCCTGCAGGTGTTGGCTCTATGGTTGCTTTTTGAAGTATGAAACGTGGGTGGGATATCTGAAGGAATTTTACTTGAGATCGCCTCCTGTAAGATGAGAATTTTCAAGCCAGGAGACACCAACAGGACCTAGAAACAAATGCATTTGCTGCAAAAACAGCCAAATGTTCTCACTGAAATGAGAACATGGAAGTGATCCAACTCCAGAAGTATTTGTGAGTTTCTATATTAATATGAGATGCAAAAATTTTTGTTCACACATCATTAAGGTTACAATTGTGCACATGGCCCAAACCAGAAAATAAGATTCTCATAGTGATACCTGTTCCCATTAGTGCGTGTTCCACAGTCTGGTGACCAGTTTGAAGACTAATTTGTTATGCAAAGCTCGTGGTATATAGTGAGGTTACCCTGAACTTCAGCCTCTAGGGAAGCAGCGGTGGGGGATGGAAGGCTCCAGATCAGCGTGGATTTTACCATGCCACTTCTGTCAGGAAGTTAGCCTTTACACCCCATAAACTGTCCACAAACTGAAGAATGAGAAACCTTTCCCCAAGTGCTCCCTAGTCCACAGAAGACAAGGCAGAGATTCTACTGAGATCAGGTCTCCAAAGGAGGCTGAACCTTCACTGTCAAGCGGGTAGCGCTTCTGTCACGGGGCAGAAAGTCAGCCACTTCTCAGCCTCATGTGTAGGAAAATTATTTACGTTAACATCTCACGTGTCGATGCGTCTCTTCCCTCTTGCCTGTAACTACTAGAGAAATATTAGTCAAATCACAAGTGTTCGTTGTCTTCTAAGATCTATATGAGAGGATAGGAAAAGAAATTTCCAAAGACAGTTAAAATACGTGAGACAAATATATGCAAACAGGCATAATTAGAACATATTACGTTAGGGGTGGGGGAGTTAAGGGGTACAGCTTAGTATGCGAAGTGCTTGCCGAGCATGGGTGAACCCCTAATTCAATCCCCGGTGATACAAACCAGGTATCATGGTGTATCCCTTTAACCCAATACTTAGGAGGAGTAGCTAGGAGGACTACAAGTTCAAGGGTGCCCTCATCTGTCTTGTAGCAAGTTCAAGTGCATGATGGGCTACATGAGACCCTGTCAGAGACTAATACATTGCATTTCCTTCATAAAGAGAAGTCCTCCGTTTCCCAATTTATTGCTTGACTTTTCTGATGTCTTATTTGATAAACATCTACTGATTTCATTGAATTTTTGTGTGTAGAGTAGCCCCCACATCTATAATCGTGTGGTGGTGGTGGTGGTGTGTGTGTGTGTGTGTGTGTGTGTGTGTGTGTGTGTGAGAGAGAGAGAGAGAGAGAGAACGCGCACATGTGTGGAGGTCAGAGGTTGACGCAGGGCGGCTTCTTCAGTTGCTTTCTGCTTTGTTTGCTGAGACGGGGTCTCCGGATGAGCAGGAGCTCTGTCTCAGCTAGTCTCGCTGGCTCGCGTCCCAGGGATCCATGTCTCCACTTCCTCCGTGCAAGGATTATAAGCAGCTGCCACACCCACAGCTCTTACAGCCATTCGCTGTCACACTCAGCTGCACCCATTTTTGTGTGTGTGTGGTTTTATTTGGTTTCCTTCTTAGTTTGAAAATTGAAATTGGAAGACAATGTTTTAAAAAAAAAAAAAAAGTTATTGCTTCTCATTTTCCTTAGCTGCTTAGGACATGGACCGTAGATTATCTGTTACTTTAAAATATCCCAGGCTGTTGGACATTTACATTTCTGGATATAAGCCAAAAATCTGCTTCTCACTCTTGCCCGTTCCCAACTGATTAAGAAGAAATGTCTCTGGTTGTTCATTCATTTGCATTGATCCTGGCAGAGCCCTAACAGTCGTTTCTAAACTCCTTGCTAACAGGGTATTCGTTTAGAACACAGCTACATTGCCGCCAGAGCTTCCTCCCCTAACTGCGTCCCACCCTTCAACGGGGCCATCTGTGCCATAGTGTTCAAGGCTTCTCGTAGTTGTGGTTTGAGCTAAGGCCATGAAATACAGGGACACTTGCCACCTAGCAAAGAGAAAATTTAAGCGTGTGGCACCAGGTCCAGGTAAGGAGATTCCTAGAAGATTCCCCAGGCCAGCGTGAGGGAATAACACACCCATGTTTAGAGAACCTTCAGAGTATGTATTTTTCCAAGTAGAGCATCCCAGGTTCAAATCCCACCTCTCTTTGTTACCAGCCAAATGGAAGCAGGCTAACTCCTTCATCATTCTGAGTCTTGACTTCTCTCATCTACAGAATGAATATACTAATGAGCCCAATCTTCCCGTGCTGCTCTGAAGATTAAGTAAAATCAAAGATAAAACTCTTTGCTTTGGTGTGGTGCTCAGAAGAAAATAAGTGTTAACTGTTTGCCCTGTTTCACCCACGTCTACACCCACAACTTTCCTCTCATTACAGAAAGTGTATGGGAGGCAGTGGGATGGTGAAATGGACAACAATGCTTGCCACCAAGCCTGGCACCCTGAGCCCAGACCCTGGGACCCACATGGTAGAAGGAGAAAACCAACCCTGAAAGTTGTCCTCTGACCTCCACAAGTACGATGTGGCACTCACGTGCCCACACATGCGACCACGATTTTTTTTAAAGATTAAAAATGTATCAAATCATATCACTAGATAAGACATAACTTATACAGGTTAGTTATTATTCTTGGTAAGAGATTATTAATGCTCTGCTGCTCATTAGGTTGTACTTTCATAGAAAATTGCTAGCGGTCTGTTTCTTCACCTCCTGGCTAACAACGTGCTGTGCTAGGCATGTCCATGGTCCGTCTTCCCCCAGATTCATATGTGGAAATTTTTCTCCCCACGTTGAGGGTGGAGGGTGGGGTCATGGAAGTGGCCAGGTCCTGGGAGGGCACAAGCATCGATGGGGTCAGTGCCTTCCTCACAGAAAGGTCATCGAAGAGCCTTCATTGCATACGCCATCCCCTAGTGCCTCCCACCCCCAGAGCCAGGGACAAAGGCAAGGCAAATTCCCCAGCCCCGCCTCATGTCTGGGACTCCCCACCCTTGGAGTGGTAAATAAGCCAGCCAACAGAATTTCCCACCTTATGAAAACAACTCAGCTCAATCAAATAAACAATATTTCTAAATCAAGGTTTTTTTTTTAATTTTTGTTTAGTTTTTTTTTTTTTAAGTGATTAAAGTACAGATTTTTGTTGTATAGTATTTTTCCAAATTAACAACAACAGCAACAAGACAAATTACTTTTAAGACAAAAAGCTATAATAAATATTCCTTGGATAAAGAAAAGTCCCAGGCTGGGCGGTGGTGGTGCACACACGCACCTTTGACCCCAGCACTTGGAAGGCAGAGACAGGCGGATCTCCGAGTTCAAAGCCAGCCTGGTCTACAGAGGCCAGGGCTGCCTGGCTGGAACTCTCTTATGGCCCATGCTCATGGAAAATTTTAAAGTGGAATAAATTAGATTGCGACCGCAGAACTTTCTGGTGGAATAAATTGAAATTGTTAGATTTACCTGTTTGGTCTTACAGTATTAATGCAATGAATGAGCTTTTGAGTGAGACAGGCAGCCATTTCCTAGCGATGTGACCTTCAACGCAGCCACCCTGAGCCAGCTGATACTTTTTCTTTCAGCTGGTAAATCTAACACTAATGGCAAAGGCATCGTGCTTTGTAAGGCTAAAGGCAATGTGGGCCCAGGACAGTGGTGACGGCTCCATAAATGTAAGCCTCTGTTTCAACCCTGCAGTCTCCATGGTGCACTGTTAACAAACTGATGGTGTTTTACCTCGTGAAAACTAGCCGCCCAATGCTGCCGCTGTTGTTGGAACTATGTTCCGCTTAACGCCAAAGGCTTACTGACCAGGATCCGTTCTGTCCAGATGGAGGAAGTCAGAGGCAGTCAGTGCCCACGGAGTACTCCGTCTCCTGCTCTTATGTTCTTACCCCTTATCAGTGGCCTTCATCTTCATGGCAGACAGCACCATTCCACCTGCAGGGATCAAAGGGAGATGCCCAGGGTCAAAGGCAAAAACCTTCTTACTTGACTGTCTATGAGGATTGTGGGCAGTAAAGGAGTAAAAGATGCTTTCAGCAAGTCCTTCCACCCTCCTCAACCAGAACTGGGGCGCACACTAACACACTTTCGTCTCACAGCAGAGGAGGTTGGAAGGGAAGGTGTGAGTTTGTAATTAGGAATGCTGCCCTTAAATAGAGGGGGGGGGAGGGAGGGGGAAGGAGAGAGGGAGAATAAGAGAGAGAGGGAGGGAGGGAGGGGGAAGGAGAGAGGGAGAATAAGAGAGAGACAGAGAGAGAGCGAGAGAGAGAGAGAGAGCGAGAGAGAGCGAGAGAAAGAGAGCAAGAGAGAGAGCGAGAGAGAGACAGAGAGAGAGAGAGAGTGAGAAAGAGAGAGTGAGAGAGAGCGAGGGAGAGAGAGAAAGAGAGAGAGAGAGCGCGAGAGAGAGAGAGTTCTGCTCATATTGAATAGGCCTCCCTCTCCTATCCCAGACTCACTTCAAAAGGAAAGAAACGACATAGCTTCCAGACTTGGAGATTTTCTCAATGTTGGGGTCATGCTGAGTGCATTTTCTAAGAATTTCAATCCTGCCACAGTCAAAGTCATTAGGAAGCGTAACAGCAACCAAAGTCCCCGTCAGCATCTGGGCTGCAGTGTGCTGTTACGTTCCTGTTTAACACAGCAGCCGTGAGTGGGGTAGTGCGACTGGCTTGTTCGGTTAAGGAGCATGTATTGGAGACTGTCATGTAGAGGAAAAGAAAGAATCAGTATCAACATTTTCATTCATGGATTTCTTTCTTCAAAGCTAAGTTATCTAGAAGCAGCAGGCATCAGTCGGCCCACATGCTGGCAGTGACTCTGTCTAGACATTTAGAGACGTTCCCCCCACATAGCGGTCAAACTACATGTGACTAAGCATCCTTGGAATGAGGAGTTCCTGGCCCCAGGCGTTTTCTGGTGGCAGAAGGACCAAGCTTCAGTTTTCTTCCATCACTTTGAAGTGACTGTGTTGCGTAGACAACACATAACTCTTCCTACGCTTCACAGGCGACAGCCAATGAGTGAGTGCGTACTGACGCTGAGTGTTAACCCAGCACTCAGCAGCCAATCTTATCCATGTAGTGGCTCATGTCTGCAATGCAACTTAGAAAGCGGGGTTAGTCTGGGCTACATAGTGCATCCCAGCCAACCTGGCCTACAGCTGAGACCCAGTCTCAAAAAATAAGCCAAGAAAGAAAAAACGCACCACTCAGCTTTTCTGAGTTGATTCCTTAAAAGGCAGCCATTTACTAAGACCCAACTGCTCAAACCCTTGGTCTTGGACTATGACATTGGCTTCTTTTTGCAGCATGCAGGAGCTTGAGTGAGACCACAGATCAGGGAGATCTCTGTACCCCAAGCCACTTGTCAGGTGACCTTCACTAATCATTTGGGCTCTCATCCTGTTTCTGCATGTGCAGGAATCGAACACTGAACCAGGTGGTTGAGCTGCTTGAACAAGGTTTGAGGCAAGATGGCCGGGGACTGTTGGACCCTTCTGGACCATATGTAACGTACTGGACACACTTGGGTGGGAGAGGTCTTGGAATCAATGTGCTGTATTGCCCGCATGCAAATGAAGGAGCCAGATTTGAAGGCAGTCAGGCCCTCTTCCCTCGTCTGTCTAATGTTCCATAGAGTTTAGTAGCACTCCCCAGTGCACCTGGACAGCTTTAGAAACTTGCTTGCTAGGTTTTGGCCTTTCTAGAAACAGTCCATTCAGCTTCTAGAAGATGCATGTTCTCCCAAAGACCCAAAGAAGATCAAGGCAGTACTCTCTGCCGTGTTTTAGAGTCCCCAGTCCAACGTTCTTAGTTGGTCGCAGGTTGACAGGCCATTGCTAAATTCGGCTTTCCTAACAGTTTGTTGAATGGATGTCTCAACCAGCAGATAGATACAGAAATACAACTTAGAGAGAGTATTTGAAATGGCCCTACAGGAGAATTTGGTTATGCGGAGACCCACAGTGAGTCAGTGATAGGGAACCTAATAAGTCTGTTATGGGCAGCCAGCAACTGTGAGATCTTGCTTGGGGCCATTAATGTTTCATGACAATGGTGGCGCAGGATACAGACACCAGCCAGACAGTGACATTGTGGCCGCATCGTGGTATAGTCCTGCGGCTCTAGGATCAGTCCTCCTGAGCTGAAGGAGCAGATAGCATTTGTTCTAAGGTGAAAAGACCTTCCCAGGTCATTTTTCAGAAAGAGAAGACCTTCAAGCACTTGCATGATGATACTCAGCCCCAAGAGGCATGAACCCAGCAGACTGGGAACTTCCTGGTTTAAGCAGAGGTCAGAGGAGAGAGCTAGGCGGGTCAGGCATAGCCAGAAGTGACACGGCATTCCTGGAAGGCAACCTGCCTGAGTCCAGGAGGCCAGAGAAGCCCAGAATTCCACTCTTGAGTCACATCTCAGAACTTTGTAGCCATCCTGAGGAAAGGGAAAGCTGATCAAGACTCCATGAGTCAGGATGGAAAAGACAGGTGGTCCCAGACCCTGTTATCCAGTGATGAGCCAGCCAGTCTGGCTTTGGTTATTTGTGCGAGCAGTTATTTATGTGCTGAGTTCGTGTTGTCCAGCTTTGTCCAAATAAAGCCTCCTTCCCACAGCATCTCTCTGGCCTACATCAGGTGGTGTGATGGCTGCTGAGGAGGAGGATCATTCCATCAGAGAGCATAGCTAGCTTCTTCTCCCCCAGCGAAGCACACCAACAAAACCATGTAGTGTGCCAGACAGAAAGCCAAGGACCTCATTGAGGCAAACTAGTCCTCCCTTTGTTTTGAGAGTGGTGTCTTAATGTGTTTGCGTTTATTGCCACATTCTCCCTATGTAGCAACAGATGGCCCAGGGGACTCTTTGGTATGACATATTTGATGTCGAAGGGAACTTGACTTTTATGGTGCACCTTACAGATTGTCCCGTTGACCCTTGGTGCTGATGTATGGCCTGAAACATCATAGGCTGGCCCTTTCAAGAAAGGAGGTAGAAGAAATCCTAGTGTTTGAATTGTTGTCAGTTCAAGACGTGTGTCCACTTGTAACCAAGAAATTTAATGCACAACCAAAGAACAGAGGAAGGAGAAAAATTCCTTTGTTTGCTGTAGAATTTGGTGTTGGCTTCCTTTGGCTTGGAGGAGCACGAATGAGATATGGGGGAGTCCAGTTCTCTCGGTCACTAACAAGATGGCCTAGAGAGTTCACTTAATTTCTCTGGCCCATGGTTCTCTTTGTTCTAAGAAAAGAGACTTAAAAAAAGATGAAAATTTAGATTCAGGCATCTTCTTCATTGTTTGGCATAGGGTGAAGTCTTGGTTACCATGGAAACTTTTCTTGGCCATATGCAACTTGCAGTGCCCCTTGGCTTGGGAGAGGTCTTGGATTTAATGATTCATTTGGTCCTCTTGTAAATGAAAGGGTTGGGTTTGAGGTTGTCTAGGTCCCTTCTTGGCCAATACTCTGTGCCCCATCTGCTATATCAGTTCATCTCATGGACAGTTTTGGGGACCCAGTTGTTGAGTTTGTTCAGTCAATGCCCATGAGCTACGCATCAAATATGACACATCTCTTTGGATCAGTGGGTCTTAAGAAGCACAATTTGCCGAATAGGAGGCCTCAAGTCACTGTGTAGGAGAGCTGGGGGTGTCTCTCTGACGCTGCACAGACACAGACACAGAAACACCACAGGGCCATAAGTACTTACATCTGTCTGCATCACTGAAAATAAAAATCTAGCCTGGGGTGCATGAAGCTCAGTGGTAGACCATGTGCTTGGCATATGAGACAGTCTCTGTCCCATCCTCAGTACCACGCAAAGGACAACAGAAACCTTAACTAAGGATGTGGGAAAGCCCTGAGTGATGCCCACTATAAGTGGACAGTTAGAGAGGAAAGCCTCAGACTGCACTGTACCAAGTAGCCAGGAGTCAATGGAGCAATTTGACAATAAGTAAAATGTTTTGCTGGAGATAAAATCCTATGAGACTGGGCAAGAAAGAATTTGTCATTGAACTGGAGTTTTGCTCTAAAAGAAAGGAAAAAGATCGTAACTGTGTAACTACTTAAAATAATGAAACAAATACCAGGGGATATAGGACTAAAGAGGGAGACCAGAGTTTTTAAATAATACCCATAGTTTGAAATGTCTGGAGACTTTGGAAGTAATTGAGATGCAGTTACTGGTACGTGCACTTTTCCATTTGGGGTATATATTATGTTTCAGAAAAAAAATTAAAGTGACTTTCTTACTAATCTTAAAAAAAAAAAAAAAAAAAAAGGCTTGTAAGGTTTTTAAAGCAGACCCAACCGTAATTGAGATGCAAATATGCTTAACCAGCGTCACAGTTGCTACTGAGACAGTGAAGACCCTGCCCTTCAGGGGTGCTTCAGCTAGGGAGGGTGAGCGTGGGAGAGCGGTTCAGTTAAGACTGCCACAGGCAATTTAAAAGAGAAAGATAGAAAATCTGGGATCTTATTTTCTTCACCAAAAAAGAAATCCAGTGGGAGATGACTCCCAGCCTCCACCTGGCCGCTGAGCAATGCCAGCCAAGACTCCGATTTTTTTCCCCATCATTCTTTTCTTTCAACCTTGGAAATTGGCTTGCATCTTCATGCTTCATGTTCACCAAATATCTGCCACCGTACTGGGATATCGCTATGATCAAGACATGAAAAAGAGAGAAAACCAATACCCACACACGGCAAGAGTCTCTGCACTGGGCAGCACTTTTAACTTACAGCCTACAGCAGCTGCCTCTGTAGGAGGGCAGGACGGAGGAAAAGCAAAGGCATGTTGACTGACTGTCCCGGTAGTAGTAATTGGTGTCTGCCAGAGAGGTTTGTCTCAACCAGAGTCAGCCTAGGATTTGGTGCAGTTAGGAGGCTGTAAAATCGTTGGAGTTTGACTTAGGACTCTACTAACAGAATGGCAAGAACATGTCACTTAAGGTTAGTTAGAACGTCGTTCTAATTTATTTTGCATTGCTGTGCCAAACCCCATGACCAAAAGCAACCGGGGCAGTGGGGAGTTTATCTGGTTTACGGCCTATGGTCCATCATCAAGGGGAGCAAAAGCAAGAAGCTCACTTGTCCGCCATGTTCAGCTAGCTTTCCTACACGGCCCAGGCCCATATGCCTAGGGTTTGTGCCACTCAGGGTGGGCTGGGCCCTCCTATGTCAATCAAGAAGGTGCCCCACAGACATGGCTGCCTTCCAGTCTGATGGAGCCAGCTCTTCTGTTGAGGCGCCTTCTTTCCTTCTGCGTCAAATTGACAACCACAATTAGCCTTTTAGAGGCACATATTTAGCAGGCATACGCCTTACTTTTCACTCTGAATCGTCAGTTGACCTTAATAGATATGCTATTAAGTTAACTGTGCTAATCAATCTGTTACTGCTGAGAAATCCCCGTTCATTCTGACGGTGAAATAAGAATAGCAGTTAGTCCACGTCTCACTGTGGTCTCTGATTCATTCACTGGGAGCCGTGTGAATGCTGAGGACACATAGACACAGAAGGGAAAGACACAGTGGCTGAAAATGTGAAAAGTTTTCAAAGAATCTTGGTGAAATATGATTACTTGGTTACGATAGTAAGTAGGATTCCAGAAAGATCTTTAAAGTACAATTGGCTGCTTTTTTGTTTGCTTGATTGGTTGGTTTGGGTTTTTTTTTTTGTTTGTTTGTTTGTTTGTTTGTTTGTTTTTTTGGCTTTTTTCAGACAGGGTTTCTCTGTGTAGCATTGGCTGTCCTGGACTCCCTTTGTAGACCAGGCTGTCCTTGAACTCACAAAGATCCGCCTGCCTCTGCCCCCGAGTGCTGGGATTAAAGGCGTGCACCACCACGCCCGGCCCATGATTAGCTCCTTTTGATGACAATTTAGATACATTAGCAGGTGGAGTGAGAAGGACGCCAGAAGTGACTGCGGTCTCTCATGGCATTTGAGTGACACTGGCAGTGAGACATTGGATGGAAGAACATGTGTCTCTGTGGAGCCGCACTTCCAATGTGTAAACAAAGACTCAGAGCTTCCTGCCTCTTCTTCTTCCCCTTCAAGCCCCAGCCCCCGCTGCAGACCTTGCAGTGCTGTGTTCTGGGCTAAGGCTCCCATGGCTTGGGATTGCCCCACTCCCACATGGGAAAGGAAAGCAGTGCTGTGCCATAGATGCAAACACCAAGGATTTCAGAGCCATGCCCACACCAGGCTTGCATCTGGGCTCAGGGCTGGGGCTGGTGCCTGTTGGGTGCTTCATGTGCCTGTGTGATGCTTTCTCCCGCTTCGTTGTCCGGTCTTCAATGCTGTCCAGGCCTTCTAAGGCTGTGGGAAAAGCAGGGTTCTTTATGATGCTTCAGGCTCTCAATCAAGTACATGACTAATACTCGAAGGAATTATTAAGAGACGACTTCATTTTTAATTGCACCTACGTGCTGGATTTGTGGCACAGTCAATTCGTGTATTAGACGGTGCACCATCCTGACCGACACCTATCTATTATTGTCATTATCATCCTCCTGAAAGTGCTGTTTGATTACACACGTGGAAGGAACCACTTAAAATGCCATCTCTCATCTCTGCGTGGCTGAAATACCCACACTCAGGCTTGAAAACAGTCACCCAAGAGTGGTCCTCATCTTCAGATGTCCCCCTGACCCTTACTTCCCCACGGTCCCTTCCCCTCAAGTCCACCCCTTGCTTTACAGACAGCCTTAGTCAGCCGTTCCTGAGTTTCTGTTCCCTGAGGCCTCAAGAGCTACATTTTAACAAACACAGATCAATGGATCAAGGCGTTCATCAGTGTTGGGATTGCTGGCAGGCCCTTATACAGCAATCATCACCACAGTCTCCTCACGGCACCTGCGTGCTCTCCCTTCCCGATCTGCGTTGTGTGTTTGTTTTTTCCTCAGATTACATTTCTGGGCAAATCTTCATTTATTCAAATGTGCATTAATCCCGTTGACTTGGCCAAATACAGGTGGAAGCCTGGATCTGGAAAACGGTTTTAGCCTAATGGTGTGAAATCACGCACTTGGTTCCGCAGGGGTTCTCTGACCAGTGGTCAGAGCACTTTCTTCTGCTTCCATCTTACGAAAAGTTCCTGGTGATATTTAAATTTTTTCCCATATGAAACTCCATTCTGTAACATAGCACTACGCTTCGAGACGACCCGCAACAACTCGGTCAGGTCAAGGACAAACACTCACTGCACTGTCTCATTCTTCAAAGTGAGGCCCCGACAAGCAGTCCTTTGGAAGTGTCCATTTTCCTCTTCTGAGCAACCCCTCTGTCACCTGTCTTCTTACAGGGCTGCAGGAGAGATGTTTGTACAGTCCCTTGGGGGTCGTTGAGAAGAGGCAGGGGTCAGAAAATAAAAGGAAATTCTATAGACGATTAGGAGAAATGGAAGTTTTCTAAGCAACAGGAGAATGTATTGAAGTGCTCTTACTCCATCCACGGCTGTGTGTGGATTGCTTGTGGACGTCCATTTTTCCCAGATGTAACAAGATGCGTGGTGCACATCGTCGGTGCTCTTGTGCAAGGGGATGTGTGTGGTGGGCATCCCTAAGTCCGCTTCCTGTGAGCTGGAGGCGGCTGTTGGGATTTGCATCTCGCTTTGCCATTACTGCCCGACTAGTGTCTTTCATTGATGAGATGGGTATGAGGGTGGCCACCAGTTCTCAGGGCGGGGGAGGGGCCTCTGACGAAATCTTCAGGGTTTGCTAAAAAAACGGCATGGGTTCCTATTGCCCTATATTCCTCACGTGCCTTCTTCTCTTGGCCCAGAAACAGAAAAGATTGTCCTTGAGGCAGGAAACGGGCTGCCATCCTGGAAGTTTAATGACCAGCTCTTTCCTTGCGATGTGTGTGGGAAAGTGTTCGGCCGACAGCAGACCTTGTCCCGACACCTCTCGCTGCACACAGGTGAGTAGGGGACACGGCTCCCCAGCCTACCGCGACTCCTCCCCCACCTCGCCTCTTTACTAACCAGGAGTTGAGTCTCTCTAAGAGAAATTGCTACAGGGAATGGAGGAAACTTAACTGATTCTGCCTGTTACATGCCTTGCTGCCTGGCACATGTAAATGAGACCCTGAAAAAGCTTTCCTATAGCGAAAAGCCTCATTGAATTCCCAGGGGTACTCATGAGAAGAGATCACACTTAAGTGCCTCCGGGTCACCTCCTGAACTCCATAAGAAATGGATGCATATCCTTTTAAAGGTTCAGAGGCTGGGTCTACACCCCACCTTCTCTTTTATTAAGAAAAGATTTTTAATTTAGATTTAAGAAGTGTGAGTGCGAAGTACGAGATAGGCTTACGTAAAGACCGGCAGTTAGTTCCACAGCCAAGCCGCCAGAAGATCATAAGAGACACTGGCCTGGTCTCATCTCACGACGGTAGGTGCAGTGCGGGTCGCGGAGCACCATGGAGGTGGAGAGATAGTTTCCATCTTTGTTTAATGGAACAGTGGACAGCAGATGGTCGGTTCCAAGGGTCAGGATGAGGAAGGACCAGAGTTAACAAGAGGCAAAGAAAGGACAAGCAGAAGTGACAGCAGAAAAGGCCAGGTAAGCTGCAGGCACAGATGAGGTAGAGGACAGACTCCAGGGTACAGCACTGTGAGGCCTGGGTTCCACCCCCAGCAAGGAAGACAATACAGCCAACTGTTTTGAAAGCCTGACACTGGAAGCCAGACTTTACAAATATCCAGATATAGCAATATGATGTAAGCCAGGTGTGGTGAAGCAGCACTTGGGAGGCTGAAGCAGGGGGATCACTAATTTGAGTTCAGCACACTCTATGTACGGAGACTAGTCCAAAAAAGAAAAATATAAAAATTCAAGGTTAAGGCTGTTTTATGCAATTATGTAGAAATAAAAGCCAAGAGACAGAGTATTAATAGGTCAAGATTAATTTTGACCTTCTTATTTTTTTAATCTACTAAATTCAATTTTTCATCATATATTGGACAGATAATGTGTTTTTAAGAAGGGAAGGGGGTTTAGCTGTGTGAGGTGGCACACGGCTGTAATCCCAGCACTGAGGGAGGCAGACGGGTTTCTGAGTTCGAGACCAGCCTGGTCTACAAAGTGAGTCTGGGGCAGCCAAGGCTACACAGAGAAACCCTATCTCGAAACACCAAAAAGAAGAAGGAGAAGAAGAAGAGGAGGAGGAGGAGTTGTTAAGGCTTCATTCTTTGAGCATACTTAAATGTATTTCAAGTACCCAAGTAACTGAGTAGCAATAAAACTTCCTACTTAATTGGAATCAATTAATAAAGGGAAGAAAAAGAAAATACAGGTATCAGATATCTAAAAAGAATAGAACACTTTATACCTACAACTAAGACAGCTATAGCTCAAGTCAGCACAAACCGTGTAGAAAAAAATAAAAGGATTTATCACACACCCACCTTAAGGATTAGTCAGTAAAAAACACTTGGATCCAGACAACCTCTCCTGTGCTTGATTAAAGAAAGGAAGCAGATACAGTCTGCAGTGGGAAAGGAAGGGAAAACTAACCCCCAGATGACAGTGGAGAATCATTGGAGGCAGGAGTGGTGGCAATGCCTTTACTCCCGGCACTTGGGAGGCAGAGGCAGGCGGATCCCTGGGTGTCAGGACAGCCTCACTAAGACTGTGCTTCAGAAACGGAGAGGAAGTTATTGGAGAATAAGAATAGCTCGTGACTTTTCTTTGGCATAGAAGTGAGCTGAAGGTAATTAAGCAAAATTACCAAAATGACACTGAGACAAAAACAAAAAACAAAAAAAAAAAACCTTGAATAAGTCCATTACAAAGAGGGATTTGGAAAACTGATAGAGAAAATACTATTGATAAAGGTATTAGGCAGATTCTCCCAGATGAGCTCTTCCCTTTAGGGAAGAGCAAATCCCAGTGTTATTGGCGCTTCACAGGTGATAGAAAGAGGGGCCATCCCCATCCGTGTGACAGAAGGAGGGGGCATCCCCATCTGTGTGACAGAAAGAGGGAAACTCCCCATCCGTGTGACACAAAGAGGGGCCATCCCCATCTGTGTGACAGAAAGAAGGTGAGGACAGAAGGACAGACGTTCTTGCTGCTTCTGCCGCCATCATCTTGAGGGGCTGCTCCTTGGACTTATAATTTGATTAGTCAAATGAATTCAGAACCCCACTCTGGAAGCACTCCTAAAAACCTTAGTCAGTTTTATGAGCCAATTTCCATTAACAAATTAATTGAGATTTTAAAATTTTTATTTATGTAAAATGAAAATTTCCAATTAAGTTATTTTATACAAGTCATTTCCCCCCTTTAATTTCATTAGTTTTTCCTTCCTTGACTGGCCCAGGCCTGGAGCTGAGGGAAAATATGGAGCCTTTTAAGCTCCAGTTTTATCAATGTTTATTTCCTTAGCTTTCTCTAGCTCAGTGCCTGCCCAAGAATGACAAACGGGGCACACTTCTGTGCACACTCATGCAGCAAACACACCTTGTCATGAAGGATGCAGTGTCAAACATTCACGTGCACACTCACATGGCAGACACAACACTCACACAGTGTCCTTTTTGCCCCTGTGGAGCTCACCTTGTCATGACAAGGCTTGAAGGATGAGGTCCAAGAAGAAAAGTAAATTTGAGAGCTCCAAAGAAACAGCTCAGAGAGCTACACTCTGAGCATGCTTGGCTGGCTCTGTGGCCTCTGCTGCAGTGTTGCTTAGCGATACACTCTGAGCATGCTTGGCTGGCTCTGTGGCCTCTGCTGCAGTGTTGCTTAGCACTACACTCTGAGCATGCTTGGGTGGCTCTGTGGCCTCTGCTGCAGTGTTGCTTAGCACTACACTCTGAGCATGCTTGGCTGGCTGTGTGGCCTCTGCTGTAGTGTTGCTTAGTGCTACACTCTGAGCATGCTTGGGTGGCTGTGTGGCCTCTGCTGCAGTGTTGCTTAGTGCTGCACTCTGAGCATGCTTGGGTGGCTGTGTGGCCTCTGCTGCAGTGTTGCCTAGTGCTACACTCTGAGCATGCTTGGGTGGCTGTGCGGCCTCTGCTGCAGTGTTGCTTAGCCCTACACTCTGAGCCACCTTGGGCTGCCATGCGGCCTCTGCTGTAGTGTTGCTTTTGGCTCCTATATCCTACCTTGAATTGGATACCGTAAAACCCATGCTTCAGCCTCAAAATCTTGTCCTTGCTGCCTAGGGAAAGCTTTTGTCTTTGTGGGTTGAGTAGTGATACGTCACCAACCTGCTCGGGTACAATTTCAAGGTGTCACCTTTGCCCCCCTGTGAAGGGAGACTTGGACCAACCTTGATTGGTTCTTTTAAGTGAGCTCTTGAATTTTTTTTTGTTTTGTTTTTATTTGAGAGCAGTTTTGGTTTCTCCCCCAGAGGAAAGAAAATACAAATGCCATCTGTGCCCCTATGCTGCTAAGTGCCGAGCAAATCTGAACCAGCACCTGACTGTGCACTCCGTGAAGCTGGTGAGCACCGACACCGAGGACATAGTCAGCGCTGTCACTTCGGAGGGCAGTGACGGGAAGAAACACCCTTATTATTACAGGTAAATCAAGCTTGGTGCAGCTCAGCCAGGTTTCTCAGGCCTCTTGCTGTGGCGAGCCCCCTCCTCCTGCCCAGAGCACTGGACATAGCATCTTCTTTCCTGGTCATTTTAAGATGCTCTTTGCTTAGGCTAAACCCTGAATTTGTAGATTCCTATTTAGCTCAGGTGGCTCCAAGAAGACCAGCAGTCTGGCAGGTGGTTCTGTAGGGTGGGGCTTCAGGAAGAGAGAGGCTCTTAGGATGGTTGACTTTGCAGCTGAGCACCTTGCTATGGCCTAAGAATCATTCGGAAAAGACAAGAAAACATGATCCAAGAACTCTCGTGCTATTGCTCACACAGCCCTGTGTGCTGTCCCTTTGTTGCCCGTATTAGGACACTACATTCTGTTCTGTATTCAACCTCGAGGTGGTCTGAAACTCCCAAATCTATTGAATCTTGTCTGAGTGATATTGGTGGCAAAGTTGCCCTTGCAAGGCATCTAGGTGGCTGAGTGGCTTCTCCTGGGAGGTGTCACAGGCGTGCCTCCCTCTTGCTCACAGTGCCGCAGGATAGTCTGTGTCTGTGTGCTCTTCTCACTGCACCCAAGGGTTCCTGGAGCCTGAGGGGTGACCGAGGTGTGCGGCACCATCTGATCTGTCAGTGGGCCACCACTGATACCTTGGCAGCACTGCCCCGGATCTCGGTGCCCAAAGGAGTCTGTTAGGCCAAGTGCAGCATCTGGATTCTGTAGCTTTTAATTAACTTTCTGATTATTTAGCATTATTATAGCATGTATGGGATCGTTACATTATGCTGGCACCTAATCTGTTTGGCACGGTGACCACCCTGGAGGCATCCCAGCGGGTAGGGAAGAGAGAACACACCTGAAACCGATGTTCTCACGTGTGCCGAGTGTAACTGAGCAGCCCACACTTAGAGGCCTGGCTCACACTCCCTGCTCCCTTTCCTTCCCTGTTTTAGTTGCCACGTGTGTGGATTTGAGACCGAGCTCAATGTCCAGTTTGTAAGCCACATGTCACTCCACGTGGACAAGGAGCAGTGGATGTTTTCCATTTGCTGCACGGCCTGTGACTTTGTCACCATGGAGGAAGCAGAGATAAAGCATCACATTGGTACCAAGCACACAGGTAATGACCTCTGTCCTTTTCTGTCCCCTGCACCCCGCAGTGGCATGCACTTGCCAGAAGTGTTCTCATTACTGTGAGACTTCAATGTGTCCTCCCAAATAGGATCAAGGGCTCTCCCAGAGCATCGGAGCCATATCGCCCCTGAAGCCATAATGTCATGACCTGCGTGGGCCTGGACTTGGCTGCAGAGCTCTCTGAGCTGCGTGCATGGTCCTCACCAGGCCTTGGCCATCATCACCACACGTACTAGTCACTAAGCTCTTGTGCTTTTCCTGCCCATCTCAGCCAACAGTAACTTCTAATGTGAGTTTTGCTGACATCCCTTAACAGAGAGAGAAACTGAGGAGTGGGGTGCTCCACGTGAGATCAGAGAGTAGGGTGCAGGTTCAGAACCACACCCCAGAACAGGTTTTGCTGTGTATCTCCTTGTCATTCTCACAGTCCTGCAGGATGCTTGTCGGGGCCTTGAACCTTTCTATTTTCTCGCACTAGGGCACTGTACCCCTAATTCTGTAGGCTCTTAGGAACTCCACAGTGACACACAATATGTCTGTTTTGACTACTACTCCTGAAACCGACCTGACTAGGCTTGGCCAGTGCTTGCCTTTCACTTAGAGCCTCCTCGTGCCACTCTGGTTAACTTCTTCCACTTAATGATGTTGGGCCTTTGACTTCAGCTCACAATTACACCCTCGGAAGCGATGGTTGCGAATGGTACCAGCATGGAGTCATTAAGCGAGATTGAGAGGGCCTGCCCTCTCCTCCCACCCCACCCCCATTCGTGGTGCTTACAAATTAAGAGCTGATGTTGCTAACCGCCAGTCCTGGGCGTGGGGTCAGCCCATCACATAGCGGGCTCTGGAAGGATCCAGGAAGGGGAATCTCCCTGATAATTGTGCTGACAATGAACATGTCCAGGAAGGATCGCTGCTTCTCTGACCGCTTTGGCTCGCTGGTGCCAACAGCAATAAAAACTTGTTTTTTGTCAGTAAGCTGAGCAGCTATGACTTGGAGGTCCGCAGAGAGCTGTCATGCTGAGTGAGAAGGTGCCATTTTTACAGCCAGTTGTCTGCCTGTGAGCACATTAGCACTGTGGGAAGTAGGTGAGCTGGGAGGTCCACATGGAAGACAAATTAAAATCGTCATTTCTGGAATGCCTAATGGAGGGAAAGACCAGGCACTGGCTCTCCCATTCCCCCTGGCTTTGCAGTACTCCTGCGTTTGTCTTTTCTGTTAAACGCTGACTCATGTAACCCTTTCCATCCCAGTGTGTTGTCCCTGACCGCCTCTCCACCCCACTCCACGGTCCACTTCACCACTCACCTCAGGAAGAAGTTAACTTGGCCTTACCTTGTCCTTGATGGAAACGTCACGTTCACCATTAAACAAGGCAAACATAACTTCCTGAGTACCACAAGAAGCACAGGGCGCACCATGTCCCTCTAAGCTGACCGAGCTCCGGGACTAGCTGGGAGGACCAGTCTCAGTTGGTAGGACAGAAGCCACAAGTGAGACGCACTGAAGACATTTCTGTCTATCTGGCAAAAGGCTCTCAGGTGGCGCCTGCTAATGGAAGAGGATAACATTGTTTTTAAGTCTGGGTACGGCAAGCCAGAGTTTCCATATACCCAGGTGGTAAATGTTTCAGGGTCACAGGCCTTCCTGTTTCTGCCACTTTGTTCCATTCAGTGTTTTATGATCATAGTCACCTCGCCTAACCCTCCCAGATCCACCTTCTGCCTTCCCTACCCCACCTACCGTCATGCCCTTATTTTTAAACAGCTCTGCCATCCGTCAGCACTTGAAAGTCCTGGTAGCTAAGGCACACGTGAACCATCACGTTTCCGTAATTTACAAGAGCAGGAAGCTAATGTTAGGCCCTGGGCTACCACTCGCCGGCCCCTGGTAGAAGTTAGTAGTTTGACACTGAGAGTTTCTTCCGTCTGCTGCTGCTTTGAGAGGCTTGACCTTTGGCTCCAGCTCTGCTCATCTAAATCTGTGCATTAGTAAGTTAAATTATTATGAAGTTATTGAGATCAATATTCATACTACATGGGATGTAGTCCAGTGGGTAACACGTTCTTTCATCTTTTTTTAATATCCAAACTTCATTTGTTTGTCCTTCCTTCTAATGATACCTTTTCACCAGGTCTGAAACTCGAGGTGGACAGTCTTGCATTTCTTTGAAGGTGTTCCTTGGTGGGTTTTCCCTACAGATCATCCTGTGGGAAAGCCTGCTGTCTGTCTCACTTCTGTCCCACATAATATAACCTTCTTGCTTATGGCTGTTCCTGGGAATTTGCTCCTCCTCCTCCTCTTCTTCTTCTTCTTCTTTTTTTTTGGGGGGGAGGCTTTTTGAGACACGGTTTCTCTGTGTAGCCTTGGTTGTCCTAGATTCATTTTGTAGACCAGGCTGGCCTCGAACTCACAGTGATCCACCTGCCTCTGCCTCCCAAGTGCTGGGATTAAAGGCGTGCGCCACCACGCCCCGCTCTTGCTCTTCTTCTTTCTTGCCTTTTCTTCTACTTTACTTTCTTTTAGGCAATATCACTATGGAGCTCAAGCTGCCCTGGGTCTCTCTCTGGTGTCCTGCTTTAACCCCTTGAGTTCTGGGACACAAGCATGGCATCACACTGGGTGCTTGGATGTTTTTTCTTTCTTTTCTTTTTGCTTGTTTTGAGCAATTTGATGATGGTGTCCCCTGTGTCTCCTCATGTGGATGTCCTCTTTTTTAGACAGGGTCTCACTATCTAGCCCAAACTGACATCGAACTCTCAATGCTGCCTCACTTTCTGATTGGTGAGGTGATGATGGCTGTGTAATATTGACCCCTGTGTTTCTTGTGCTTGGCATTCGTTGAGCTTCTTGGATACCAGACTTTGTGGTTTTCCACAAATTAGAAACATCTTGATTACCTCAAAAAATCCTCAGCTGGAGGCTGCTGGCACATGTCTTTAATCCCAGCATTTAGGAGGCGGAGGCAGGCCTGTGAGTTTAAGTCCAGCCTGGTCTACAGAGCATGTTCCAGGACAGCCAGGGCTACACAGAGAAACCCTGTCACAAACAAACAAAAAATTATTAGTTGGGCATGGTGGCACACACCTTCGATCCTAGCACTCTGGATGTGGAAGCAAGCGGAGCTCTGTTAGATTCAAGCCTGAGGTATGTGTCGAGTTCCAGGATATCCAGGATTACACAGAGACACCCTGTCTCAAAGAAACAAACAAAAGAAAAGGTTTGTCTTGGCCAACTAATCAGGACCTCAGTTAGTCTCAGACAAAGCCGCCTGGAGCATCTCACAGTTGGTCGATGCTCTCTTTCTTGGGGAGTCTTGTTCTGTTCCGTTTCAGATCTTTTCGGTAGCCATTCCTTAAGGTGGGTGTCTTAGTTAGAGTGTCTATTACTGAGATGAAACACCATGACCAAAAACCAAGTTGGGGAGGAAAGGGTTTGTTTGCCTTAACACTGCTATATCACAATTCATCATCGAAGGAAATCAGGACAGGAACTCAAACAGGGCAGGAACCTAGAGGCAGGAGCTGATGCAGAGGCCATGGAGGGGAGCTGCTTACTGGCTTGTTTCCTCTGGCTTGTACAGCCTGCTTTCCTGTAGAACTGGGTGCCACCAGCCCAGGGATGGCACCACCACAATGGGCTGGGCCCTCCACCACAAGTCACCAATTAAAATGCCCTACAGGCTTGCCCACAGCCTGATCTTATGGAGGCATTTTCTTAATTGAAGTTCCCTCCTCTGAGAAGACTAGCTTGTGCCAAGTTGACATGAAACTGGCCAGCACACTGATCTTTCTTCTGCTGTGTCACTCTCTGGTGAGGTCATCCTTGTGTCTCCATCTGTAGAAATGTCATTTCCACCCCTTTCCATATCTGCTATGTGTCTGCCTAACTTTTGGGCATCTGAAACATAGTTCTAATGCCTTCTACTAAACATTAAAACCCTGCCTGTTCTGGGTTAGCCTTGACTGGCTGACTCTTCTCCCCATTTGGAGCTGGTTTTTCTTGTTTCTTTGCAATCTAGTAATCTCTGTTTGGAAACCAAACATTGTGATTTTACAAGCCGGCTGCTCAGTTATGCATCTTTTGTTCCTACTGGTGTTGTTGTCCTTTATTTAGGACATAGGTACTGGCAACCTTGGTATTTGGGCATCTTCTTTCTTCCGTGATTTGATAATCAGGGACGGATCCCTAGGTATTCATATATTTGGGACCAGTCATTGCCCCTTTTCAAGCCCTTGCTCTGTGTTCCACCTAGTGCCCATGGATTATGTATCCTTTTGATCTTGCTGCTGGAAACAGCACTGGGACCAGCTGTATGGGAGTGCCAGCCCTATGATACTGCCCTCAGTGTTCTCAGGTGGCCTTTCTCCCTCCAGGCGTGGGCAGTTGCTCAGCCGCTGCTCCTCACCTGTGTCCTCCTGACCTCTGCAGGGGAATTTTCCTCTGTGCACTTGTTCTTTGATGATACTGTGCTTTGCAGCACCTGGCCACTGTGACCTCCCAGACATTGCCTGTGTCTCTTCCTGAGGACAATCCATCAGCCTCCTCCTATGTCCCTCTTCCTGCACTGCAACTTAAAACACACCTTAGAGAAAGAAGCTGAGCCGCTGTAGGCTCTTCCCTCCCTTGTCCTGTGTCTCAGAGACCAACTGCTCCATGGCCTGGAGTCCAGTGTTGTAAGAACCGTTGTTTGATATATCTGGTTCTCAGTTGTTTCATTAGCAATATAGGCTCTAATCCCTGGCGCTCAGACTTTAGTAGGTGCTAGCGTCTCATGACACTGGGTTTGAATGGCTTGTTAGCTTCTCTACGCCTGGTTTTGAAGGAGAGTCCACTGTGTGCTGATGATAGCTAACTAACTCAAAACTTGCTATAGCAATCACCTCTGATCTGGGCCAACTTTGCCCATGTGTGGAGCCAGAAAGATAATAGTGCCTGTGAGATACACATCTCACACATCTCACACACTCTAGATTGAACCCAGGGCCCCGTGCGTGCGTGCGTGCTAAGTCCTCTCTCCAGTACTGAGCTACACGCGTGCGTGCGTGCGTGCTAAGTCCTCTCTCCAGTACTGAGCTACAGCCTCAGACCTAGGAGCTTTGTGAGAGTAAACTGAGACACACATTTAAAACAGAACACAGACCCTGGAGCTCAGGAATGTGTGTGATCCATCTTAGCTACTATTGTTACATTTTAATTGTTGTAGTACCTTAATAAAATCCCATAGACATATTTTGGCACCACATTCCACACATGCCCTCAGCGTGGCTGCACTAAAATCAGGTTCCCAGTGGGTGTTCCATGTCATCAGGAAGGGATGACATTCCTGGGTGCTGGTGACATCAGCCTGCATCAGTCTAGAGGATTTCGAGCCCTCCCAAATAACGGACCTGGCTGGTTTTCTCTTTCCAGGGGATGATAGGAAGACCCCCAGTGACTCTAACAGCCCCTCCTCTTCCTCACTGTCCACGCTGAGTGATTCAGCCAACGGCAGAGACGACTCCGACAGCTCCCAGAAAAACAAGAGTGGGAACAACTTGCTGGTCATCTCCGTGGTGCCTGGGAGCCAGCCCTCACTGAACAGCGAGGAAAAGCCAGAGAAAGGTGCGAGTTTAGACACGGCCTGCTCACCGTGCCCAATTTAGGGTGAACCCAGTCCTGAGAACTAAACTTGGGGAGGAAAACAAACTGCCGTGTGGTGCTCTCTACTGAAAACCAGCCCTTTGCCTGGCCTTGGCTTGTGCTCAGGGATGAGGTGGGAAGACGGGGAGTGGGGCACGGACACTGAAGCTGAGTGTCCGACCATTTTCAGTGCAGCGATGTAGGGGATGGTGGCTAGAAGGCTGTTACAAGACACAGGATTGGCAGGAAGGGGAGTTTGCCCCGCCCCACCCCGCCCCCGCCCCGTCCCCTGCCTGCCTGCCTGCCTGCCTGCCTATTCTTTCCCACACACTCCTACACCCAGCTTCGGTCCTTTCAGGGTTCGAATGCGTTTTTTGCAACTTTGTCTGCAAGACGAAGAATATGTTTGAGCGCCATCTACAAATCCACCTCATCACCCGGATGTTTGAGTGTGATGTGTGCCACAAGTTCATGAAGACCCCCGAGCAGCTGCTGGAGCATAAGAAATGCCACACTGTCCCCAGCGGTGGGCTCAAGTAAGGAAAGCAAGTACAGAATCTTTTATTGAGTTGTTACTAAGCACCCTGCACCCTTTTCCCCCACCCCACCCCCCCCCTACCCCCTCCCCCCCCCCCCCCCGTGAAGGTTTTGCGGGGCTCACAGAATGGGGAGCGTAGTGTGAGGGAGTAAGTCAGGAAGATTTGCTGCCTCTGGCTGGATGGGACTCCAGCTGTCCCCAAGGGAGTGAGCAGATGTTAGCAGGCAAAGCCATTTCACAGGCTCCCCAGGCTCACAGCAAGGCAAGGAAGAACACGCAGTCTCAGCCCAGCACGAAGGATAGACTCACACTGACTGCAGTGCTGGGGGTGTGTTCAGATCTGATTTAACCGATGTCAGGCTGGTGTCCCCAGGTATCTGTCAATCTGTTCACAGTCCTCACTGCAAGATACTGCATTCATATTTTTTTAGATGGCCTGACGTGTATTTAAGTTTTAAGTACTATAGGCACCCAGCCCACCAAGTAGAACCCTGGTGGTTTCATCAGACATGAGGCAGTGGTATTCATGCAACATTAAGCACTTGCCTCGGGGTCTGCCTGCAGACGTGCCGACGCCTTCCCAAAATATCCAGACAAGGAGCATCATGCTTAGGCAGTGTTCGCAGCAAGGCCCCTGGTTGCAAGTGAGACCCGTCACTTCTGACCAGGCGTACCATGCCACTACCCAGACCGTAGGTGCTAAACGGCACATGAAGAATAAAATATCATTTCCCCCTTAGGAAATTTAATCTCCCAGTGATTCTGGAAGCAGAGTGCCCAATCACAAGGCATTTCGGATACAGTAAAAAGACGGAATCATAAAATAGTTGGGTGCAGAAAGACACAATTGTCAGGGCATTTTTAATCTAAAATCCCCATGTAGTTAAAAGAATTGGAGGGGGGACACTTTCTTTTATTTTCTTAATATAAGCGGGCGGGGGGGGGCGGTCTTTCCTTTTAAAACATTTTTATCCTTGAAACTCACAGTGCCCTATGAAAGGGCAAGAGTTGGAGAGCCCAGAGGGACCTGGAGCAGAGTATTGGGGGTGGAGTGGGGCTGGCTGGTCAGGGCACCCTCTGCAAAAAAATATAAATAAATATATAAGTAAATAAATAAATAAATAAATCAGAAGAGTTGGGGAATAGCGCCTACTGCTGATTCCATTTGATTTTGATCTACCCTTGGGGGTGTAGGCGGGAGGGTCATAGACAAGATCTTATAACTCATTCAACTAATAGATGGGGAAATGCCTAGCAGAAGTTTATCTGGGAATTTGAGTTTAATCCCTCCGCCCCTTTATCAAGATTTGTGTACTCTTTATTAAAAAGAACCCCCCTGCCTTCTGTGGATGGAATAATGTCATCACCTTCCGGTAGCTCAGTCACACCCACGCCGCTTGACGCACTGGGGACACCGCAGTGCTTCTCCTGGGTCAGACACTGCCTGTTGGACTAACCATGTCCCCCGCCCCCACCCCGGTATCATAGATTACATTCTAGGATGACCAAGTAGAAGAATACTTTGGAAAAAAAAAAAATAGATGATGCCTTCTGGCTATCAATGAGTTTTGTTTTGTTTCTTTTGCCATATCAGAGAATTAATTTTCCTGAGAAAGTGTCTTTACGATTTGTAAGGGGAGCGTGGGAAAGCCTGAACGCTCTGCCCGAGCAGTGAAATACAGATTGAGCCAAGGGTCACAGAAACATCCTTAACACGAGACAGACCGCCGATGTCTAAAATGCTTTTCTGTGATGGGACTGCTTGTACTCTATATCCTGTTCGTAATGCAGATCGAATAAGATTACACTATTATTTTTCTTTTGCCGTAGCTCAGGACAGTGGTGAGTCTGAGACTCCTCTAGGTAAGGCCCAGCTTGGCGTAGGGGTTGTGTGTGCACTCGACCTGGGAATGGGCTTCGTATCTCTGTGCACTATTCTGTCAGCTGAGGTTCAGGGGCTGAGGGCAAGCTTGGTGCTGACGAGACAGTGCACGGTGCACCTGATTGTGTTGGGCTCTGCTAAACACCTCTCCAACCCTCTCAGGACAGTCCCCCTCCGAGCCCTGCCTTGCAGGAGCGGAGTCCAAGCTGAGGCAGCTGCCCAGGCTTCTGCCTTCCTTTTTTTTTTTTTTTTTTTTTTTTTTTTTTTTTTTTTGTATTTATTTTATTTTTATTTTTTAGAGAAAGCACACATGATAGAGCTGTCCCTATAAGCCACAGACTCAAACCTGGCATCTTCCAAAAGCGAAGCCAGGCAGCTTTTGCGAACATACCCACCCGACTCCCCTCAGCCCAGGGCCGCTCTGATGGTGGCAGGGTTGGCAGTATCGGAATCCACAGTGGAAAGAGTGGAGAGTCCAAGGCGGAGATACCAGGCCTCGTGCTACAGGAGGTGCTGGAGCTTGGACCCAGCCCACCATTTTGAATCTACCTCAGTTACCTGTAGAAATGCTCAGACTATGAGTCGCTATGTCCCGAGTGCCCTTCTGAGCACCGTGGGGAATGCAAAAGAAACCTCCAACAGTCCTGCCCTGGGAGAATTCATGGTCCAGCTGGATCACTGGTGTTTTTAATGACATGACCATGTCCTAAGAATGTCTTCAGGCTCTGGAGAGCAGTCCCCTCCTCTTCCTCCTCCTCCTCCTCATTCCTCACGAATCAAGGGGCCATTGTGTGGGCTTCCTTCTTCCAGGCCCCTGCCATGGTCCTCACTCTCAATCCCCAACAAAGAACTGGTACTTTAGGAGATGACATTCTGAGAGTCCATGTGTTGGTGCACACACACTTGTACATGCTTGCACACACATGCATGCATACACACACACACATACCCTGGCACACAGAGGGACACACACAAGCCTTTTCATCCTAACATCCCTTTAATAAGCACGACTCTGCCTCCTGTTGACTTCCTGTTTGCTGGAGGAAGCTTCTCCCCTGTAAGCTGTTCTTTAAACCTCTTAGCCTCTCTGCGTGTGCTTGGTGTGGTGCATGAAAAGTCGATTCTTTGTGTTGCTCCCATCTAGAGGGGAGGTCAGGAAGCCCCGACTTCTGCCGTGTCCCGTGGGGGAGGGGGGTGGAGAGGGCCCCAGGGGCAGGGTGGGGGCAGGAGGGAGTACCAGCTTGGTCTGCTCCTTGAATTTTCTGCTCCTCTGTGAGGGCTGGCCTCGGCTGGTACAGCCTGAAGCTCCCCAAACCAGCTAAATGGGACAGCCCAGAGCTCCCTGCTAACCTGCACACCACTGTCAGCAGTGAAGCCAAGCAGGGCCATCTGAGAGGTGGCAGGGCTGAGCAGGCCAGGCCTTGGGGACCCAAAGGCTCACCCAGGGCAGGCTGGTGAGGAGTGGGGGGGATGCAGGGTTGCCGTTGGACCCCACCCTGCTAACCCTTCCTTGTATTGCTTACCCCTTCCCGGCAGGTGCCCATTCTGCATTTATTCCACCAACCGCCCTGCTGCCATGGAGTGCCACCTCAAGACCCACTACAAGATGGAGTACAAGTGCCGGATCTGCCAGACAGTGAAGGCCAACCAGCTGGACCTGGAGACGCACACCCGCGAGCATCGCCTGGGCAACCACTACAAGTGTGACCAGTGCGGCTACCTGTCCAAGACGGCCAACAAGCTCATCGAGCATGTGCGCGTGCACACCGGGGAGCGGCCCTTCCACTGTGACCAGTGCAGCTACAGCTGCAAGCGCAAGGACAATCTGAACCTGCACAAGAAGCTGAAGCATGCCCCCCGCCAGACCTTCAGCTGCGGAGAGTGCCTGTTCAAGACCACCCACCCCTTTGTCTTCAGCCGTCACGTGAAGAAACACCAGAATGGAGACTGCCCCGAGGAGGACAAGAAAGGCCCGAGTCCAGCCTCCCGGGAGCCAGCCGGCCCTGGAGCCCCGCTCCTGGTGGTGGGCGGTGGCCGGAGTCTCTTGTCCCCGCTGTCGGTCATGTCCGCCTCGCAGGCTCTGCAGACCGTGGCCTTGTCGGCAGCCCACGGCAGCAGCTCTGAGCCCAACCTGGCGCTCAAGGCCTTGGCCTTCAGTGGCTCCCCGCTGCGTCTTGACAAATACCGGAACTCAGATTTTGCCCATCTCATTCCCTTAACCATGTTGTACCCCCAAAACCACCTGGATCTCACATTCCACCCTCCCCGACCTCAGACTGCGCCTCCCAGCGTCCCCTCGCCCAAACACTCCTTCCTTGCCTATCTTGGACTAAGAGAAAGAGCAGAGACTGTCTGAGAGCAGCCGCGCTCTGTACCAAAAACCAAGAGACAGAGACAGGGAAAGACAGAAACCCACAAAACTTAAACACAGCCCCAGCAGGTGTATGTTGCTGCAAACCTTACAGGCCCCAAGGGTCTGGACCACGTGTACTGTATATCTTTAGTAAGGAATAGAAAATTGGCTCCGTATGTATACCTATTGCATTTACCTGAAAGCTGCTTATCCAATCTTCAGAGAGGTGATCTGCTGCCTATTTGTACCTACAGAGGCATGCCTCCCCAGCCGTCACTCCCACTCTGGGCCCTCCTCCGTACACGCCTCTCTGAAACGAATTTTGTCACGTCAGACCCAAAAGAGAGTGTCCTTAATAGCAGTCAGCACTTGGAAGCTTCTCAACTGGTACATTGGGTTTTCTGTTGGGTGAGTGGGGTCTCGTGGGCATTTGTGGATTGGGAAATAGAAAGACTGTGCGCGCTTGTGCGTGAGTATGCATGTTTGCGTGCGTGCGTGTGTGTGTGTGTGTGTGTGTGTGTGTGTGTATCTGTATGTGTGCCATGACATTTCTATTGCACACTCTTTTTGTACCGCCTCTTTGACAGTGATTGTCCACACACTACAGTCTCCCACCTCCCCCACTGGCTTCCCCTCTCTACTTTATGGCTACAGAGCGGTAGGGCCTGGTGCTTAGTGGAAGGAGAGCCGTGGGGGGGGCCAGGCTATGTCCACTAGAAAGCTCGAAGCGTGGAGTTCAGATCTCCACTTAGGAGGACGAAAAGAACTGGTGACAGACCTGTTAAGAAATGCCTCAAAGCTCCACAGCTGATGTCACAAAACCTGAGTGTTCTATGTGTGGGCCCACGTGGAGACAAGATGTTTGCTGTTTGTGCACACACAAATGCACACACACACATACACAGGAGTTTATCCTTTTTAAAGGGCAGAATATATGTGTGTGTGCTGTATTGATTCAGTTGTTATCATTGTTTGTTTGCAGGAAAAATTTGTGTGAGTGGGAATTTTTATGGTTGATAAATCCAGCCAAGGAGATTAAAGGGGTTTGGATCGATTCTGGGTGTAAATGCTCAGACTAAAAAGAAATGGCAGCTTTGCACAGTGCGTTGGTCTTGCACTAGTTTTGTTTCTCATTGGGGGAAAAGGAATACATAAAAGAAAAGGAAGGAAATTACCTTTTTTAATGGAATGAGTAGACTGTATGTTTGACATTTTAGCCACGACCTCTTTGACGTATAAGGAAGGACGCAACAAAAAGGTGCTGTTTAGTCCTATGCCTCTGTTGATGCCCCAGAAGTCTCCACTGTTGGCAGAGCCTCTGGCTAGAGCGTCCCCTCCCTGTGTTAGTAACCCCAGATTCCATTTGTTAACGCCTGGCAGACGTAACCTGCTAGGAGGCTCACTTTATACTTATTTAAAGCTCTTATTTTATGGTCATTAAAATGGCAGTTTGTGTGCAGCACTTTATTACATCAAGAGCAGGTGTGATTCGGTTACGTAGCCCTTTGCTCATCTTAAAAAGCAATGGTTTAAAAAAGGAAACGAAAAACCTTTGGCTGAATATGCCCACTGCCTGCATTTGTAAGACACCAGAATTTCCAGTATGCAACAGGCTGAAAGAGCGAGAAGAAATGTGCTCCGTATAAAGATGGGGGAGTTTGGGATATGAAAGTGTCTATTTACTTATCAGTGGAAGAACTGGTGTCCAGGAGAAATGCTTCCGAACCGTTGCTGTGTTCCCACACTGTATCACCCTCCGGGTGGGTGAATACCCACTTTTCCTTTTTTGTTACTTTAACCAGGGGGAAATAAAAGCGTCCCCGATTTTCTTCCACTAGTCAGGAGTGCTTCGTTGAAATTACCGCAGTCCGGACGGGAAGCCAGAGACTGCGAACCCCACAACTCTGGCGCCCTCTCCCCTCTCAGCCTCCCTCTCCCAAACCTGGCAGGTCTCTGCTTCCCTCCCCACACCTGGCATCCAGCTACGGGTGAGGAGGTGATTAGGGCCCTGGCAAACAAGTTTACACTACAGAGATGTTCACAAAGCAGGGAGACCAACCAGCTAGGCCAGGAAGGCCCCACGGTCTGTCGTGCTCCAGCAGAGATCTTTGCTCTTGGCCTTTTTAAACACGGTGTTCAACTCACCACATCGCTATCTCAGTAAAAGACACTATAGAAACTCCTGAACAAAATGCCCCCAAGATCACTTGGTTGATGGGTGGGTTCGTTGTTTTTTTGTTTTGTTTTGTTTTTTGTTTTTTGTTTTTGTTTTTTTTTGCTTTTGTTTTGTTTTATTTTGTTAAGTCATGTCTTTATCCCCATTTAATGGAGACTGTGTCACTTGGCTAGTAATGTGTTTTCAAAACTGCAGGTTCAGTGATGACAGGTGAGGGAGGGGGCCACTGTGATCCCCCAGAGGTAGACAGGAAGGTGACTCTTAGATGCACCAACAGGTTAAGAACCTGAATGGGTGGGTGGCCCTGCTCACAAGGACCCTGGGTTTTACAGCATGCCCCTGTGCAATAAGAGGTCTTCAGGTGGGAGCTTGAGAGAGTGAGAGTGGACGGAGATGTCACTGCTCAAAGGCCATGCATTTCAACTGCTTGCCACTGAACCTGTATTTGAATGACTTCGTAATGCTTAATGTAATTGGGCAACTTTTTTAGCACTTTGGAAAGAGTCATCGATCTTTCTGGTAAATTATAAAGTTTTCTGAGTGAGAAAACGTGTGTTTGCAGTTTGTTTGACTTTTTATATTATTGTTGTTGTTATTAATAAAGAAGAAAAATCTACAGCATTTTTTCAGAGTCCACATAGACAAAATGTGCCCCTGAGTCTGGTTTGCAGTTTGATGCTCCGGGAAGGATGTATCCCGTAGGTATCCCTTCCCGTGGAAAAACACTAACATCTTTTAGCAACTTGCCTAGCAACTTTCAGTTTTCAGTACGCATTCTTCCGTGAACGCTGGCTTGGTTTTCCATATAGGAATGCAGTTAGGGCTCACAGCACTTTCTTTCTTCTATCTCTTTTTCTTTTCTTTCTTTCTTTCTTTCTTTTTTTTTTTAAACTCCTTTTATGTTCAGATGATCATACTGTCAAGGTTTGTGTACATTACTGAAAATTTGTATTGTATAAAGCTTTTGCATTACAAGGCTGTACAGGGTCATTTTGACAGTAACTGGTATTTTCCTTTGCATCTTACGTTGCATTGCCAATTTCTAGTGTATCGAGTTTGGAAGTATAATATACTCAAATTAAAAAAAAAAAAAAGGTTGGCTATACTCTGGCTTCTTTTTCTTTCTTGGTTGCCATCCTTGACTACATGTGAAGCCCCAGCGTTTTGTTCATCTTTCTTTGTTCTGTTGTTTTCCATTCACTGTATTACAGGTTTTCTGAAACGTCCTGTGCTAGCTATAACTGTCGCAGAGCACGACAGAGTCGCAGAGTTCTGAACAGCCGAGGCTTTTGTACACACGGTTCTGTGCAAGCCGCTACTGTTGAGGCCGCTGGGAGCACCATGTGGCTTGCAGGGCCACGGCAGCTCCTAGGGTTACCTAGGAATGGTTCAAAGTGTGCAGGATCCTTACCTTCCCCTGCCAGGAATCATTTTATTGACCTCATAGCCAAAGGGAGTGAAATACAGATGACTCCATTTGTCTTAATGAAGTTCAGCAACTATGAGATTTTAATGAGGGGTTACAGTGTAGTCTGCAAGCTAAATATAGTCTATACACGGGCAAAGAGTCATGGTTTGTCAGTCAAGGGAACATGCCGGAGAAATTACCTGAGACCAAAAAAGGGGAAATGAAAATCATAGTGACTACTGAAAATAATTTTTTAAAATTCATCTTGAAGTTCCACCTGTGAGACCTTCCTGTGAATCCAGGGCACTTGATAAAAACGTGTAAAAGGGCACATGAGAACGTTTAGCCTGGCTCACAAATTGCACGCTTATAAATCTAATGTGCCTTGCTTATTTCAAACTACTGTGAGCCACTTCAGTCTAACACTTAACGTTCTTTAACTGTAGTACCATAGAAGAAGCCATCATGTAAATGAATCATTCGCTAATCACTACTTCCATCTTTGTTCTTATTCAATAACTCTTTATAGGTGAAGACATTATTTTATGTGACCCATTTGTCAGTTTTGTTTAGGGCTGCCTAGGCCTCCTTTGTCAGCATTCCCAGCACAGGTGACTTCCCACGGTGCATTCATTATTTGGTTTGGTTTCTCCTAGACACAATAGTTACTGTATATGTTCCCTGTAATTGAGAACAGCCTGCAGTGTACAGAAAACACTCATCAGTTTGGAGATTGTTTCCCGTGAAATGGGGCTCCCCTGCATCTAAGGGATGGTCTGAGAACAGAGTGTTCAGGACAGAAGACATCTTCGTTTATGGACTGGCCACCTTGAAGCCAGCCAGCCTGATATTTAATCATAGATACAGAGGCATGCCTTGCAGTAGATAAGCCTGGCCTCCTGGCCATGAGCTCTATGTATACCTGTGGTGGGTGGCTTGCTTCATGCTTCCCACCAGAGGACATCTGAACATCAGGTCGAGGCTCTGGCGGATGGGGGGTGGGTAACTCAGGCTGGGTGAGTGTTGGTGAGTGACGTGATCAGTGTAAAGGGAAAGAGACACCTCATTGGGCCCCTCAGTGCTCTCGTTCCACGATGAGAAAGGACAAAGAAGAGCTCAGGGCACACACGAGAAGAGGCTGGCAACTGAGGGGCTTCAGCTATGCTGCCCAGCAGCCAGAGAATGACAAACTAACCCCCTCCCAGGGGCAGTTTAGAACCTGGGAGTGGAATCCCAAGGTCAGACTAACCCCCTCCCAGGGGCAGCTTAGAACCTGGGAGTGGAATCCCAAGGTCAGACACTAACCCCCTCCCAGCAGCAAAATAACAAGGTCAAGGGGTTAGTTCCCGTAGAGGCTCAGGCTCCATCTCAAAGGAGTGTCAGTTACAAACATTCCAGACATTTCTGCCAGCATTCTTAACAACTATGTTAAATTCCCTCAGAATAGAAGTGGCCTCCTCAGAATGGGCCTGACTTTGTGAAGCATCACAGTTAACAGAACAGGCCAGTGCCACAGGTCTGGCATCATGTGGTGGCCCCTGCTTCCTAAAGAAGCCCGTGTTTCCCCTGTTCACAGGCTGAGTGTTCTCAAATTATCCATCAAGAGCTCAGCTGCTTCTTTATGAAGTTGTAGCTCCTTCTTCCCTGGCTCCTAGAGAGTTAGATCTGCAAACTGGACAACACACCAGGTGCTCATATTGGTAGAAAGTGCAGGAGGAGGAAGAAAGCCAATGGTTGTGTCCCCTCGGGATTCTTTTTGGAAATGATTAGGCACTAATTAGTTCTCAGATTTCACTAGAACAAGAGCAGAGAATCTACTTTAATTCACATTTTAAAATTAACCCCTCCTACGTCAGATGGGCCTCCACGTTGTTTAGCAGGAACGGTTAGGTTATATGTGACTTCCAGGCGGGAGAGACACTGCTACGGAGCCTGGACTGGCCAAAAAGATGCAATTACTACATACTGTTAAGCATCTAAAAAAAGAGGGTTAGGGCCAGGGAGATAAGTGCTTAGCAGGCAAGTGTGACAACCCGGGCCTGAGTTCCCTGGAGCATAAGGTAGATGCGGTCATACCTGCCTGAGATCTCGGTGCTGTCACAGGAGGTGCGTACGGAAATCCCCGGACACTCCGGAGGCAGCTAGGTTGGCACGTAAAATGAACAAGAGTCGTTAGCTCAAAACAGAAACCAGTGCCCGAGGTGGTCCTCTGACTACCTCTCCCCCCCCACACACAAGAGGTTGAACTAGCTGCTCTCTAAGAGCCGTCCACACCCTACTAGACTGCATTAATAAACCATGAATCTGACTTTCTAAACAAGAAAAGCCACGGCAAGAAAGAATTCTCTCAAGGCAATCAAAAAACAAGACCAGAACAACAACAACAACAAAATCATCAGCCATGGTAGGCTTGGGGGTTGAAAAAAAATGACTAAAAATATCTGTTTCCACCCTCCAGAGTTTGAGATGTCTGACTTTGCTCTCTTCTGATCATGCGTTGACTGCCTAAGTCACCATGGGGATGGCCTAGACTTACTTTATCAGCCTGTGCTTACTCCATCTGGCTAATTAAGTTAAAAGCAAGATAGGTGAGGCTTTCAAGACCTTGCCCTCCCCCCCATCCCCTGCCTCCGCCCCCTTACCCCGCCCCACTCCAGCTCTGCTGGCCCTGCGGCTCTGCCTCATTCTGATATCTAACGGGACTGCTGAGCTCTCTTCACCAAGGATAGTTCGTATGTTTTCTGTTGAAAAATGAGGGTCTTCGCAGTTGTCATGAACGTCATTTTAATTTTAGCATAATGGATTACTATGCTAAAACATTATGGTCTGCCCACTTGCTCAAAACTCTCACTCCATGAACTGTAGGTACATCAGGAAAACTAGCTCCTAGGCACATCCAGTGTGCTCACTGGGACGTGGTATCAGAATATATGTGCACGCAAGGACCAAGTCCATCAGGCTCATCCCAAACCATCCCAGAAAGATGAATGGCTCCACATCCAAAGGAATTAATTACATACAGAAAAGCAGCAGCCGCCACCTGACTTATATCTTTAACTATTTTTATCCTACTGTAATTCTTAGTAACTGCCCCTAGATGTTGCAGTGTGTGCTATTACACTGATCTCCGTACATCTCACTTCAAAGAAGAATACCTGCTAGAATGTTCTTCATGCGGTGAGTCTGTCCAGAATGCATGTAAGCAAACACCTCTGTCATCCATCTGTCTATCTGTTTATTAGCCAGCTAGTTAGCTGTTTTCTCTCGAGATCTATCGACCTACATTTTTATCTGTGTTAGCTATTGATCTAGAGATATCTAGTATCTTTTCTCTAGATCCACCCACCTCTTTACCAGTCACTACTACCTGCCTATAATCTAGCTTTATGCAACTATATTTTCTGGGTTCTAATTTTTTTAAAGCCCTCAGAAAAATGTTGCTGTGCAATAATTTATTCTGGAAGCCATTGGAACGTAAGTGGGAGACTAGAAAGAATGAAACGAGAGAGAGAGAGAGAGAGAGAGAGAGAGAGCGAGAGAGAGAGAGAGAGAGAGAAGCCATTCCTGTAGACATCTAGAATGCAAGCCCTCTGGTGACCCTTATAAGGTTCGTAAGAATTGCCAACCCAAGGAAGGATCTATAGTAACAAAAGAATGAATGAATGTTCACTCCTTTCAATTACGGGTTTGCCTGTGAGGAGCGGTGGCTGAATGGGCCTCTGGGGGCAGCCACAGAGGTGGCAAGGCAGGCCTGGGAAGGACACAAGAAACACTTAGTTGAGTCAAGGTGAGACAGTGTCAGTGACACCTGGCTACCACTGGTTGCCTCAGCAAGGGCCGCCATAAGGTGAGTTTGTAAGGTGGGCAGCAGGAGACCACCAACAGGATTATTATTCTTGTCCTTAGTACCGCCGGTACCTCAGCTCTAGACAAACACTGGCTCCTCACCCAACCTGATGAATTAGTTCAGACTTCCTCCCTCTTTCTACCACTCATAAGAAAAAAAATGGATGGAGCTGTCAGAGTCCAGGGTGGTGTGGAGCCGTGACGTGAGGGTGGGAAGCAGCCTAAAGCACTCTACTTATGGGTGAGTCTCTAGAACCTCTTTGGGGATTTTGTTCGTTTACTTGCTTGCTTGATTTTTGCTTTTGTTGTTTGTCTGTCTGTCTTGCAGTGCTTCCTGTGGAATTCAGAGCCTCCCATGAAGTAGGCAAGTGCTTTACCACTGATCTAGCACTTCTTTTTTTCTGAGATAGGGTTTCTTTGTGTAGCCCTGGCTGTCCTGGAACTTGCTCTGTAGATCAGGCTGGCCTCAAACTCAGAGATCATCCTGCCTCTGCCTCCCAAGTGCTGGGATTAAAGGCTACACCACCACGCCCCAGCCAATCTAGGACTTTTATTTCGGGGTCTATTTTTATTTGTTCCATAGATGAAGATTTTTCTAGGATTCCTTTAGAAAAACTACCTGCCAAGAATGTAAGTTGCTTCCTGCTTGGGTGGCCTCCCTGATTCCAGGGGAAGACACTTTCCCAGTCACCTGGGACTAGCATCAAACAAAACAAAGGCACGCTGGTGGCTCTCACAGGTCCCAGCGTACTGTGATAGGAGTTCAACAAAGAGACTGGGTGGTAATACTCCAAGGTGGAATGAAAATACTATACTCACCAGTCACTTTCTCTGAAAATATAATTCCCTCAAAAAAAAATCTGAGTTAGCAGAGGCCCGCAGCAGCCACACTATGTAGCACAGGTAGACAAGGCCCCCAGAGACCCGCAGCAGCCACATGGCCTAACTGCAGTGGGAGGCACTACAGTGTGCAAGTATGTGGTAGACTGACGGAAGAGAAAGAGAAGCAGAACAGTTTGAGCATCGTGAAGAGAGGTGCAACTACAGACTCAAGGATGGAGAAGAGGAGCTTGTGGAGAGTAGCCAGCCTTGCCATCTAAGTCCATGGCAAAATATGAGGCCATAATACCACTAAGGGCCCTCTGTCTATGTCCGTGGCTCACATATGGATATCCCTGGTCTGGGCTGCCGCCTGACACCCCATTGATGTCCAAGGGCTGTGCAGAGCAGGCCTTGCCCCCACTCATGGGCTGCAGCACTCTGGGGAACTGGCCCCATCTCCCACCAGTGGCAGAATTAAGGAGAGAGGGCCAATCACCTTGCCTAGGCATCACAGTAGAGCTGACCTTGGTAGTGGGGGCACAGGTGAGCTATCCTGTGTGATAGCAGGAGAGCTGGCCCCACCTCTCACCAGATACAGCACTCCGGAGAGAAGGCCCTGCACCTCAACTAGGCAGCACAGTAGACCTGGCTCTGATGGTGTGGATGAGCAGGCCCCTAAGGCACAAAAGCAAGAGAGCTGACCCTGCCTCTTGCTGGCTTTAACCATTGGGTGAGCTCTCTAGGGCAGTGCTGGAGAGCCTGCCCTGCTACGGTGGGTGCAGGAGAGCTGGCAGGCTGAACAGCTCAGCTGCCACCCAGGCCCAAATCCAGGACTTTGGGTTGGCCCACCCCAACATATATACCTCATCTATGAACCACTGGAGCATGTGAAAGGGCTGGTCCTGCAGATGCAAAGCTGCTGGATCTCCATGGACAACAGGGCAACAACAGGATATATGAGAGTAGTCCCTGTGAGGATCCAGTATTGATGGTATAGCAGCAGCCAGGGGCCTCGAACCAGACCAGTGACTTATTGCAACAATCATTTGCAAGTAAGGATGTGTGAACAAAGGGTACACCGTGTGCTACACCGTGTGGTACACCGTGACATACCACAGCTTCCACAGAAAGATGGGTTTTGTGCATTGTTTTATTTTGTTTGTTTGTTTGTTTTTTATTTTCTTTTGTGGGGGAGGTTGCAAGGGCAGAGAGTGGATACGAAGGAGATGGGGCGATGAGTGGGATTGGGGGACATGATGTAAAACTCACAAAGAATCAGTAAAAAAGTTTTTAAAATCTGGGTCGGACAGAGACTCTCTACTTCCATGGAAAACAGCTATTCAAAATTTCAGGTACTCCAGAAGTAATTAGTAATCCTCTTACCAAAGGGGAACTGAAGATGTGTGGGCTGGTGGATGGTCAAACAGGAAACATGGGGCCTGTGTGTAAAGAGTGCACGGAGGGTGTGCATCGTGTTAAGCACAATACAGACACGCATGCATGCGAGTGAACATCCATAAGGAAGGCCTTCGACTTTGACATTCCAGACCTCGTATTAGAAGACAAAGTTTTTTCCTATTTTTTTTCCCTTGTGCTGCTGAAAATAAGAGCAGGTTGATAGAGAAGATAGCATATGAAAAGAATAATTAACGATCAAAGAAATCTCATTAATCAGAAGACTCCCCTTTTCCCATCTTCCCTACGATGAAACAAATGGGCACCGCAGAGGGTCATCACTGTGCCATCGGTCAAGGCCTTGTCTCTTTATGGCACCAGACAGCAGGCTAAACATGCAGGAGTCTCCGTTACATGGAGAGGCCGTGTATCTTTTTTTAACAAGCAAAACGATTATTTCCTGCTGCTAAAGGCCTTAACAGTCTGGCTCGTCTGCCCGTGCGTAAGAAGCTAAATACGTACATGCGTGATTTTGTGCTAGAGAATTCTATGTATAGAATTGAAAGTTTCCATCCCCCTTGACCGTCCTCCCGAGTGAGCCCAGGCCTGCTCCAGCAACCACTTCTCTCCAGCTCCTCCCTCTACCCTTCATTTGCTATTTCATGGACAGTAACAAATATGTGGAAAGTTGTGTGCTTGCAAGCCAGGAAGAAATGGAGATGGGTAAAATACATTTCCTATCTTAAAAGTTGCCATGTGAGTGCTGGGAATTGAACCTGTGTCCTCTGAAAGAGCAGCCAGCGCTCCTAACCACTGAGCCATTCCTCCTACCAAGTCTTTTCCAGTCTTAACATCCTAGAGGTCAGTCACATCTTCGCCAAGTCTAGCACAATAGATTCTTCTCTACATGGGACATTCTAAGGGGAAAAAAAAAAAAAACAAAACACCTTATTCCAGAGCTTACAAATAAGTTCACAACCAGACCTGTAGACTCAAAGATGATATTTGAAGGCACTGTAATTGACAACACCATGGTAGCAACTCTGTCACAACAACAAAGGACCCTAAGGCAGCACCTTGGGAAATGTTCAACTACAGGTGATCAGCAACTCAGGAGAATAAGAAGAAACAACCAATTAAAAAAAAAAGAGTGAAAAGTACTTAGATAAAGTTATTAGCCGCATTCTAACACCAAAAAAAAAGGCACGAAGATGCTGAAAATACTCAATAGAGATCAATTAATTCTTACCTATGCACATGTGTGACCCTGTGTTATATATTCAAGTGTGTAGGGACAGAAACTTTGGGTTGTGAAGAGCAGGGGTGGGTCACGATGAAGGAGGTGATGGATGGCAGGTAGCACTGGGGCTTCACCCCAACCTCAACTCCCTGTAACACAGAAGCACGCGTGTCCGTGGGAAGGAAGAGGCTCTGTAAGGGTTGAGTGAGTAGAAACACAAACTGAAGAGTGCGTAGGACTGTCCTAGGCAGGAAATGTGGGAAGACAATCCCAGATTGAAAGGACAGTTTGAGCAAAGGCAAGATGAGGACTGCCTTGTTGGAGTCTGCTGTACTGGAAACACTACAAGAAACCCAAACAAAGCCAGCACGGGAAGGGCTTCCGCTCCCTTTTTAGGGGGAATGAAGTCTACTCCCTTTCTACTGAAATGTCCCCAGTCACTGATGGATAAAAAATGATGAGGATGTCCCCTGGTGTCGCTCCTCTCTCCTTCTTTCCTCTCTTTGGACGGCAAATCCATTGCTGGGCTCTAATGAGTTTATTTGCCATCTACTTAATAACTTTATCCAAGTCTTTCCCATTCTTTTTTTTTAATTGTTTCTTATATACATTTGATTGTATGTGTATTGAGGAGTGTGTCTGTAGTGTGTATGTGTGTGCCCCACATGTGTGCCTGGAGCCTGTGATGGGAGCCAGAAGATGGTGTCGGATCACTGAAATTGGAGCTATGGGTGGTTGTGAGCTGCCATGTGAGTACTGGGAATGGAATCTGAGGCCTCCACAATAGCAGCCAGTGCTCTTAGGCACGGATCATTCCTCCAACCAAGTCTTTTCCACTCTTAGCATCGTGGAGGTCCTCTGCATCCTCACAGGGTGTATCACAATAGATTCTTCTCTCTGTGGGACATTCTAGAGAAAAAAAAAAACTTATTCCAGAGCTGACAAACAATTTCACAATCAAGCCTGTAGACTCAAAGATGATATCTGAAGACAGTGCAATTGATAACACCATGATAGCAACTCTGTCACAACAACAAAGGATCCTAAGGCAGCACCGTGAAAGATGCTTAAGTCCAGGTGATGAGCAACTCAGGAGAACAAGAAGAAATAAGCAGAGAACTCATAGTCAAGCACAGAAACCCAGGTCAGACAGGAGTCTGAGACACTTTGCAGAAGGATGAGCACCGGGAAGCTGAGTGACACTGCCTTTATCACCATGATGCACCTTGGTGGCCTTCGAGGACATCATTTCAGTGGTGAATAAAGAACAGAATCCAGATTCAGTTCTGCTAAAGAGTAAGTTGGAGGTGAGAAGGCTGTGACAAGAAGGAAGCTCAGCCTTGCATTAGGTTTGGCGCTGAAAGAACTCCTCATGCATAGATTGTTCTTGCTTCAGATCCCAACCTCTCCTTCCCCTTCTAAACATTTCCGATTCCCTTCCTTGAACTCCTTCCAAGAGGAGGAAAGCCAAATGCTGGCTTTAGGATCTCCAGGCACACTCTACACCAGCTCTTCACGTCTCTTTGAACTAAACTCATCTTTGAGGGGCAGGAAGCCTTTTCTGAACCAACCTGGCACTTGCTGCTTGCCAGGACCAGTGTCTGTTAGCCAAAGACATCTTAAGAAACAGAGCAGGACACATGACGGGAGTGCAGTACCACTCCTCCTATATGCAAAAGTCCAGAGAAAGAGACAAGGTGAGTTAAAGAAGAGAAAGTCGCCTCCTGCCATTACAAGGCTTCCAGGCTGGAAAAATGGAGGCTTAGCAGGGAATACGATCTTTTTTTTTCAAACAGGATGAATATAGCTAGAGTCCACACCCAGCCTCTGCATCCAGAAAATCATCCAGAAGGAAAGTCTCAGAGCTTCAAGGATGTCCATGTTGGCTTCTTGGCCTCTTGCCACGCTCTCTGAGGCTAGCCTTCATGGAGAGAGAGATGAATCTCAGATCATTCTTGGATACTTGCCACTCTGGCTGAAGAGGAGGGCTTCATCCCCCAGAGCCCACACTGGCTGCCACCTCACCAGCAGGAGAAAAATAACTTTCACCAGTCAGAATGGAAAGGTGCTAGGTTTTGTGAGGCAGAAATGAAATAATCTGGTTTGTATTAAATATCATGAGAAGAGTATTAATCCATGCCAGAAACACAAATATAAACATTATCATGTGGAAAGCATTTATTCTGAAGGAACCATCTGGCAGAGACTTGAAAACCATGCTTTGCGAGGCTGAGCATATGTGTGTCACCTTAAAGTAGTGAATTCAGAGCAAGCCACACTTTCAGGGGCTAGAAGGAAGTACCTCGCAGTAATATCGGGTAGATATTTGTCACAAGCATTCATCTTTTCTGAATGCTACTTTATGAAAACTTAAAATAATACAAGGGTGGTTATCATTGCAGATTCTTTCTCTCTAGAAAAGAAAAGAAAAGAAAGAAAACAGAATTTTTTCTTTGGGCACCTAACCCCAGAAGTATTCAATCCCCAACACCACTTAAAGCAGGTGTAACAGAGCAGGTGCATAATCTCAGCACTAGGAAAGTTAGGATAGAACACTGGTAATTCATAGTTATCCTTGGTCACATAATGAGATCAAAGCCAACCTTGTCTCAAAAAACAAAACAAACAAACAAACAAAAAAGGGCAAGGGGCATGACAGAATCTGGAGAGTGAGCAGCTACAATTAATAAACAACTAATAAAGAGTTTAAAATAACATCCTAAGATTTTCAAGGAAATACATGGCTCCTGTCTGTAAAATATAGCTTTAAAAACCTCATAGAGAGATGGGAAAGAAAGAGAAGTGGAACAGTTC
The DNA here is from genome assembly GCF_903995435.1 of Acomys russatus. NCBI lineage: Eukaryota > Metazoa > Chordata > Mammalia > Rodentia > Muridae > Acomys > Acomys russatus. Next base: position 6,026,362 of record NC_067162.1, read on the forward strand.
GAGCATTATGAAAGAGACAGAACTGGAGAAGCAAGGGTGGTGAGGAATACCCTGATGTGAGTAGCTTGCACAGCCACCTGAAGCCATGGTAAAGTCTTGACCTGTGCTGTTGCTGAGGGCCATGTCTGGGTCTATGGCCCCTGCAGCAGCAAGAGTCTACATTGATGTCTGTGACCCATCTTACCAGAAAAGGTCATGCAGACATCTGTGCTCTGGGTTACCACCTGGGGTCATGTTGATGTCCAAGGGCTGCCAAAAACTGGCCCTGCCTCTCTCCTGGGCACCACAGTAGAGCTAGCCCTGGTGGTAGTGGTGCAGGAAAGATGGCCTAAGGTGTGAGCATGGGAAAGCTGGATGGCCAAGTAGTGATACAGGAGCAAAAGAGATGGCCCTCCCCCTTGCTGTCTGCAGTAGGCAGGAGAGCCAGAGAGCTGTCCCTGTCCCTCACTGGCTGCAGCACTCCAGAGAGTGGCCTCCTGCACTTTGCCTGGGCAGCACAGTAGAACTGACACTAGTGGCATGGGTGCAAGAGAGCTGGCCACACTACTCACAGGGGTTGACTGTAGAAAAGATGGTCCTGCTTCTCATCAGCTGCAGTACTCAGGACACACACACACACACACACACCTGGGCGGCATGACAGAACTGGCCCCAAGGGCCTGAGAACAGGAAAGTTGGCCCTGCCCCTTAGTGGCTGTGGCACTCAGATGAACTGGCCCTGCCCCTCACTGGGTCAGTGCTGGAGAGCTGGCCTTGATGGCATGAACAGGGAAGAGCTGACAGGCTGCCCAACTCAGCTACCAACCAGGCCTATATCCAAGGCTTTTAGTTGACCCAGGCCTACATCCACCTCACCTAAGAACTGTTAGAGTGTGTGAAGAGGCCAGTCTTACGGAAGCAAAGCTGCAGAATCTACATGACACAGGGCACCAACAGGATAACAGCAGGGAGTCCTGTGAGGATCCAGTATTAATGGTGTATCAGAAGCCAGAGGCCTCTAACCAGACCAATAACTCATTGCAATGAGCATTTATAAGCAAAAGGGCAAAAGGGTATACTGGGTGGTGACACACTACAGCTTCTACAGGGAGTGGGTTTGTTTGTTTGTTTGTTTTTATTTTCTTTGACTGGAGGGTTGCAAGGGCTGAGGGTGGATATGGAGGGATGGGAAGATGAGTGAGATTGGGGTGCATGATGTGAAATTCACAAAGAATTAAAAGTGAAAACAAACAAAAACAAAAAACCCACCCTCATACTTGGGCCAGCAAGATGGCTCAGTGAAGTAAATGCACTTGTTGTCAGGCATGACCACCTTAGTTCAACTACAGAAACTCATATGGTGGGAGAATCAACTCCCACAAGCTGTCCTCTGACCTTCACACAGGTCCTGTGGCCCCTGTGCAATCACCCACACAAAATAATTAAAAATAACTAAAATCTCACAGTCACATTTTCTTTTCCAGAAAAACAGAAAATCAGTTGTAACACATTTCTCTGAGTATAAGGAGAAGACTCCTTATATTCCAAAAAGGAGGAAATGCTGAGGGAAGTAGTGGCCTCAGCCCCTTAGGATCCAAGTGGCCCATGTTTACCTGGCTGCCCCTTCTTTGAAGGTGACTATGGAACGTCATCTTATTTGAAGCTTCTGGTTTAATTGGCTCAGAGATACTGTCGTTGGCTGAACACCAGGTCCAAGATTCACTTTTCCAAACACGCCCTCCTTGATGTCACACTCACACATTCTTTGCAATGGAGGGGACCTAGAAGATCTATTGAACAAATTCCTCAGTCTAGAAGAGAAAGCATCCAGAGAGTTCAGCCAGCCTTGACCTTGATTGACAGCCTGTGCAGACCTTAAGATTTCTTTTCTACTTTGGCCCCGTAAAGACTAGACCACACATACACAGGCGCCACCACTGTGTGTGGAATCATCCAGGAAGGACCACACTAAACAGCATTAAACGCTAAACAGGCTACAGTCGGACCTTAGGACACCCAATTTCATGTCCTCATTGTACAGAAGAGGCATAACAGAGCACATCACTAACCGCGGTACACAGAAGCTCCAGTACAGCCTAGGTTATACAGTGAGACGCAAAAAAGTAGCCTGGATTTGGAGGTGGGAAGTCATATAAGAGAGGCAGAGAAAGAGATTTGCCTAACTAGTAAAACCAATAACAATTACTTGTACCAACTCATATTAACCTAAGGCAGTCTTGGAGATCGGTCTCGACATTAAGTCACAAAACAACAGTCCCATGTATAAATTATATATTATATACAGTATGTATTTCATGAAATATTACACAATCCATTCGAGGTTTAGGCCTTCATGAAGGAAGAGGAAATTTTTGTTTGTTTGTTTGTTTGTTTTTGAAACACTGTTTCTCTGTGTAGCCCTGGATGTCCAGGACTCACTTGGTAGACCAGGCTGGCCCCCAACCCACAGAGAACCATCTGTCTCTGCTTCCCCAAGTGCTAGGATTATAGGCGTGTGCCACTGTGCCCAGCTGGAAGAGGACATTTTCAAAGTGTATTCAAAGACTTTTTAAAATAAAAATCAGAGGGTGGGAGAGGGGCTGGACATGGCTAGAGCATGTGATGCTCTGGCAGAGGACTGGAGTTCTGCTCCCAGCACCCACATCACACTCGCTCACAACTACTTGTAGCTCCAGTGCCAAGGGGTTTGCCACCTTCAGACCTCCTCGTGAACACCTGTGCACAAGCATGTAGACATTCCCATGTACACATAAAAACTAAAAATCTCCTTTAACCATTTCTTTTCCTTATTAAACTAACAAAAAGAAGTTTCCCAAGACTTATGTTTCTCCTTTTTTCCACAACTACTTAAAATACATCCCTACGTCCAGGTCCACAGTCCCTCTGCTCGGCTCAGTACTTTAATACATAGGGAAATGTAACTTTCTGGTTTCTTCCTCCATGTCCAACATGCACAGCAAAGACAAGCCCACTCCCTCAGACTGAAAGAGCCAGTTAGTCCAAAGGGAAATAAACTTCCAAAAGCAACAGGCGCACGACACCCCCATGGAACTCCGGAACACCAAGGGACAGAGACAATCCTTCAAAGTGCAACAGGATTCGGAGAGATTCCTACAAAGTGTGAGATGCTGATCAGTAAGAGACCGTTTATTAACCCCAGTAGTTCCCAGGAAACCACCAGGCCCAGGGTAGAGACGCTCACTCCGGAAAATACATTTCAACTTCTAGTAGCTCTGTGTGGAACCAAAACTCTCCCACCACCACCACCCCCCCTCTCTCTGTGTGTGTGTGTGTGTGTGTGTGTGTGTGTGTGTGTGTGTGTGGTGTGTGTGGTGTGGTGTGGTGTGTGTGTGTTGTGTGTGTGTATGTGTGTGTGTGAGACAGAGAGAGAGAAAGAGGAATTCCACATGAGCCCCAGGGAAATGATTATCATCCCTCCCTTCTCTGATGGAGAAGACAGCAAGAACAAAAGAGTGCACTCCAGCAAGAAGAATGACCCTCAAAGTAACGGTGAGAGCAGGAAAGGACCATGTATTTATTTTATTTTTATAATTAGAAAACAATCTTTTCCCAAAGGCTGGCAAGAAAAGGGAAGAAAATACAATTTAATTTTCCATTTTTATTTCTTTCCATTTTTGCTTTGGACAATATGTCATTACTACTTATAACATGCTTTCAGATAGATTGTTGGTAGCTGGGATGACAGAACCAACAAAAAATGTGTTTTAAGAGGGAGCCATATTTGGAAAAGAAATTTCCCATTAAGTCTTAGAAATGCAGTCCCTGATTCTGACTGTGTGCTACTTAGTGGAAATTGTCTGCCTTCTAACAGCCCTCATGACAATGTCAGCATGTCTGGGGAAAGCCAGCTGTGGAGTCTCTCTACCCCCCTCTCTCTTCCCTCTTAACAACTTGGACTAGGTTCTGGATTGATTGGCAGAGGTAAAAATAAAAATAAAAAATAATATTTCAGACACTCTGATATGTTCAAAAGAGACTGTATAGATGTCCAGTTTGTGCAGTCTGTAGTCCTGAGGACTTCCGCCTTGGGCAGTACCAGTCAGGGCTTCTCTGCTCTGCCCTGCAGGCCCTCTATGGAAGACCTCTGCACAGGGTTCCTGTGGAGAAACTCACAGTGTGATTGCCTATGTCATGTGTCGTGAATTTAAGGTTTGGAATCTCTCACTTGAACTTTTTTACACCATCCCTTGTGCACGCCAGAAGAAGAACAGCTGCCAAAAAGCAGACATTTTCCTGTCTCTAAAAATAAAAATTCTGGCAATGCTTCATGCCCCCCCCCCCCCCCCGTGCCAAGGCCTGGCCCTACGCAGGATAAACAATAGATGACCAAGCCGTGGGAGGCCAATACTGGCCCTAAAGCAAGCCTGTGTCTGGCAGGAAATGCCTGGGCCAGAGGGTTTGTAGCTGTTGACGAGGGACTGACTCCTTTCTCCACCCCGGATGTGCACGGCTGCTAGCTCCAACCCAGGGTCAGGTGTGTCCAAGGGGGGAAGGCTTCCAATTATACTAGAGGTTTTGCCTCAATTGGGGTCACAGAGTCCTCAGCAAATCCTGCCCTCAGAGCTATGGGATGCGGAGCATAGTGCCGCCCAGTTGGTGTGTGGCAGAGGAGGCTCCCAAAAAAGAGATAATTCCCTAAGCACCCGTCTACATTTGCCACTCCCCTGTCATTGCCCTCTAGGCCCAGCCGAGAGCTGTCTCCTGTGAGACACAGGCCCCACAAACAACCTTAGCAAAAGAATACTGTACTAGCCACCAGCTTTGCCGTTTTAATTATCTCTCAACTCTTCAAATGCTCCTGTGGTGCATGCTCAGGTGCCTGTGCCTTGTCATTAGGGTTCAAGCCTTCTCTATACCAGTATGTTGGCTTTTTGCTTATTTGAGGACTTAGCGAGGCCGAGAGGAGACCTAAATATAGCAAATATTCACAGGCGTAAACACTCCATAAACATGTTTCAGAGGGACTGAGCGCATGGCCCATCCAGATGACGAATGTCACTCACCCGAGTGTCACATCATAAATAAAACTGGATAGGCCCCTTTCTCCAACAGAATTGGAGTGACGCCTGCTCACACTATAAATATTTATGAAGTCATCATTCTTAGACTGTGTTTTCCCAGGGAAATAGCTTTTGATGACAAAGTTAAGCGGAGATTTCCCTGAAATTATGGAATAGTCAGCATAGCTTGTCGCTGGGTTTTCCACAGAACAGAAAAGAGGAAAAGGGGGAACCAAGCCTCCATTCCATGAGGCTTCTACATGTGGGAATCTCGATTGTGTTAGTCAGAGTTCGTTCTCATTCAGAAGGTGACAGCCTTTTCTGGAGTGGGGGACACCTGAAGGCAGGCTCTCAGTCCAGTTGGTGCCACTCTGCTAAAAGTTATGAACAGCGCCCAGGCAGACCCTTGTCACCCAATTTCAGGCCCCATCCCCCACCCCCTGCTGGGAAAGAACTTTGCACTTTTAGCCTGTCTCTTAGTAACGGAGGAAAATGCACACCTCACTCTATTACTTTGCTCATTTGAAAAGAATCCTCAGAATGTGTGGATGTCTGCCTGGGTGTTTCTGCACAGCCAACCCCTTGAGCAAGTCACCCCTGAGGGCTTAGAAATGGCACCCAGAAGCTCCTTCATCACCAAGCTTTTCCACTTTCTGCTCCCAAGAGAGCCGGTACACCCCACTCCTCCATCCAAGACACTTCAGCAATCCTGAGGCCTACAACTCCCAAGCCGTTTTCCCCACGACCAATACATGTGAATCTCCTAAAGGCACCATTGCCCTTGGCAGAGTCCCAGAAGCCTGCCTCTTCCTGAGGGAAGTGTCCTCCAACCCTCAGGGTAGCCCTACCCCCATCAGGTGCATCTGGCCCCTCAGGGAACCGTTGACATCCTTTGGCTCCTGCATGGGAAGCCTTATTCAGCAATGAACAAGAGCCTCTGGCTTTACAAAGTGAGTCACAGGCTGCCTTGACCACTCTATCTGGAGAGGCCAGGGCTGCCATGTATGATCTGCGCTCGGTGCCACCCACCTCCCCATGTCACTCCCAGCTCTTTGCCAGGACAGCCTGAGTCATAAAACTCAGCACATTCCTTAGGCGTTGGATCCTCTTTCCTTATTACTTTGCCTTTGTTTTACACAGCACCTGGTTTCATTTTAAAGTCCCAAATAAAATCGCCGCGGCGGGGGGTGGGGGTGGGAAGGGAACAAGAAGGAAAGCAAAGGAAAAAAGAGAGGGAGGGAAACCTAGTCTGGTGGTGGACTAAAGCTCCACTTATGGGGGAGACCCAAGGAAGAACAGGGCACCACAAATTAATTCCTTTTGAGCAGAGAGTCCTTTTAGCTGCCTGAAAGCACCTGGCGACCCGTCCCCTCTAAGTGAAAGCTTTCCTCACAGGGCACGGGACCCTTCCCAAGCCCCTCTGTTCCCCCGGTCTCCTCAATAAACGGACTAATCTTTGATAAACCTCAAGGAGCGGTCCAGACACAGCACATCACTCCTTAAATTGCCCTGCCTCCTTTGTCTTGTACTGTAAACCCTAGCTCATTGTGTGAAACAGTATTTTTCCATAAGCTAACACTTTTTTTTCCTAGTCTGTTTTTTCCTATGGGGTGTCCGGGGAGTCAAGGACAGGCGTAGAAGGCCGACTCAGCCCTCCCGATGTGGATGGTCACATTGAGTTTCTGTGGCCGGGTTATTTCTGTAAATTCGTCTGTAAAGCTGTTGGCATTGATTTTTAGAATCGAAACAGAATTCTAACGAACTCTGGCTTGCATGCGGCAAAATCCGAACACTGGGCCACTGAAAAAGCTTTGCCATGGATAAGTGTATTCCTGGGAGTGGCGATGGGCAATCACTGGGGCATGGCCTTTGGGTGCCAGCCTGGGCGCCTACCCAGAGGTCCCGTCGCTCTGCGCAGGGCAGACTGTTGGAGGCTCCTGAGTGGCCGGGGCTGCATTTTCAACGCACGGTTCTGGCGAGCTTAATGGAAACCACATGACGGGTTCCCGGGAAGCCGACCAGATGGCTCCCAGTGAATCTATTTAGCCCAACCTGGGGCTAAAAGAAAAAAAAAATAATAATAATAATAAATGCTGGGTCGTATGGGGCGCGGCTAGGGACTAGGGCACGACTTTGTGTTTTCTGTTCAACAGGAGCCTTGGGTTAGGTGCAGGCTGCTTCAGGAGCACCAAAGCGCCCTGGCAGAGAAGGGGGCTGCCAGCGGGAGGGGACTATTCTGTGGCCTTGCTCCTTCTCTGCCAGGTTCCTTCGTTCTTTCACTGGCGGGGAGACCGCAGGGGATCTCGCCGGGACAGACCCAGCGGTGGGTGGGGGGGAGGCACAGGCCCATGGGCGGTGCCGAAGGCGGAGCCAGCAGCAAAGCCAGTTTTCCGTGAGGAGCTGAAAGCTTTGCCAAGGAGGGCCTTCTCTTCTGGGTGTGAAACAGAAGTCTTTCTCTGAGGTAGGGGACAGGCTGGGTGGCTCTGGAGCCCACCACAGTGGAGGTCACGCCATCATTTGTGAGTTTCTTACAGCAGAATGTGAGCCTGGGCACTTATTTTAAAGAAACATTTAATCGTGATATTGACACCCCCTGCCCGACAGTAGACACACACACACAGACAGACACACGAATGAGAGGTGAAGGCCAGGGAAGTTTCTAGCAAGGTCTTTCCTATGTGCACACCCCACCCAGGCCTCCTGGGGTCTCCAGGCTCAGCGGGTGAACACAGACACTACGGCCCAGGTCTGTGTTGGTGGTTCTTCAAATCAGTTGAGTATCCGCACTGACTTTCTACCGTAATCGGAGTATCGATCCGTCTCTGAGTCCTCCGAGGAGCCAAACTTGCTTTCATAATCCCATTGTCGCCGAAGCTGGTGGGGGAAAAAAATGGTCCGATTGTCAACACTCGCTCATCCGCAAAGGTCACTGTTCCCACAAAATTGGGAATTAAATTGCCTCTTTCAAACCAGACATCATTCATGAGCAGGGGCTGGCATCGCTTCTGCATTTTCTTCCATCTTAGCAGCAGCACAACAACAAAAAACCTAACAACCTTTCTGGTCCCTATACTGTGCCTCAGTCAGGAAGGGCGGATCAATAAACAAGACGATTTTAGAAAGGCAAGAAGTGTCCGCATCACCAAAGGCCCCTTTCACCACCCTCCGTTGATAAGAGCCCTTTGCCCACTTTCAGCCACTTTGCCAGTCGGGCAGTCCTGGCTGTGAATTCTCTGCGGTTCAGTCCTACAGCGTGACCTTCTTCAAGGTAGGTGCCAACCATATAAAGAATTCCAGGAGAGTTACCGAAGGCGAGAGTCGCCAAGTAGATATTTTCAAAAGCAAGGATATCGGCAACCTGGCAGGAGCTGTACGTACAATTCTGCACCTGGTAACTTGCACTTCTTCCCCCAAAACATCAGTACCTGTTTAAAATTATTTTAAACTTGGGCCTTGGAAGGGTGACTGTTCTTCCAGAGGACCCCGCTTTGATTCCCAGCACCTACAAAGGTGTAGGCTTTGTTTTTTAACAATTAAACTTTATTATATAATCTAACTAGCTTACACAAGAAGGAAAAAAGGTTAAAGGGAAAAAAGAGTGAACCTTTAGGTATCCGTTCCACAGGACGAGTCTTTAGGTGTCTCTGGCCTACGTGTTGGTCCAGCCTGTTCGCTGATCCACGTGCGCTCAAGCCCCCTTCTTTTGTTGAGGGTCAATTAGAAAAACAATAGTCCAGGTGGGGGTCCCCAGGTCTGTTTTTTTAATTTTAGGCCCAGGATGGTTCTATTCGTTTGTCACAAGGTATTTATGGGGTGCCCTACGGTAGAGCCTGCCAAGACTGCTTCCACCTGTGACAAAGCTTAGTCTTTCCCACACAAAGGTGCCTCACATCCATCTGTAAAAAGATTGGAGTCTTCTTCTGGCCTCTAGGGGCATCACGCACACACAGTGTACAGACACGCACCCAGTCAAAACACTCATACACATAATAAAAATAATAATTTTAAATTAAATTTTGCTTTACTCATAAAAGTCATAGTTTACTTCTGGTAGGGATTCTAGGCTCAACAGTTCTCAGATAAGTCCCCCATATTTATTGCATGTGACAAGGAAAAAGAAGTGGTGCACTTGTGCGTGGAGGGGGATGCTTTTGGACTATTCATAATCAGAAAAAAAAATGTATGAAAATGCACTTAGGGGAGGGGTCAGGAGAGCAAGACAAGTGTTCCTCAGCACAGCTGTGTCACTGACTGGCAATGAAATCGCTGGGCATCAGAGCAACTCTGTGCAGCAAAAGGGAATTATTTAACAGTAGTTAACCATTCCCTCAGACAAGTCCCAGGAGGAAGCTGGGAGCAACGCACTTTCAGGAAATTGTTTTCCTTTCCCAGAAGTGTGCCCCAACCCTCCAGAGAAGCAGGTCCCTGAGTGAGTGCACAAGGAGCGGCCAGTAGTACAGCCACAGCTTCTGGGGCCCCACTCACATCTTCCCGGCAGTGCTGCCTCCCAGTGCTGGGCCATTCCCTGGATAGGCTTAGCTGTCTGAGGCCCAAGGAGAGCCGCCTAACCCTGTCGTGTTAGCTTAATTTGTCAGGTTCCTTTGGTGCCCCAGACGAGCCTTTTCAAAGTGACAAGTGTGTATAATTGGTATTCGAGGGACAGTTTTAGGTGCTATTTGAATAACATTTTTTAAAAATTAATGATCAAGTTATTCTTTCCCCCAACACGTGTAACTAGCATACCAAAGCCATGACACCACAAATTTAATTACTTTAGCATGGAGCTGAGTTGTTTAAATTCCACTTCAAGAGAGGCTCTAATAAAAGTTGTGAGATAGCAAAAATTATTGTTTTATTTTATAATAAATGTTTAGTGGGGCACACAGAGAAAAGAGGGTTGTCTTTGTTTTTGTTTTCCTTTTTCTTTTTAACTCATTCTCCAAGAATCTCTGGCAGAGGAGTGTGTGTGTGTGTGTGTGTGTGTGTGTGTGTGTGTGTGATGTGTGTGAGTCTGTGTTCATGTGTGTATGTATGCTTCTGTGTGTGTGTGGCATGTGTGTGCACGCATGTGCATGAATGTTTGTGTGTTCGTGTGTGTGTGTTCGTGTGTGTGTGGCATGTGTGTGAGTCTGTGTTCATGTGTGCATGTGTGCTTCTGTGTGTGTGGCATGTGTGTGTGTGTGCGCATGTGCATGAATGTTTGTGTGTTCATGTGTGTGTGTGTGTGAGAGAGAGAGAGATGTGTGTGGCACGTGTGTATGGTGTGTGCATGTGTGTGTCTGTTCATGTGTGTGCGCGCTCATGTGTATATGTGTGCCTCTGTGTGTGTGGCATGTGTGTGTGTGTGCATTGCATACGTGTTTATGTATTCATGTGTGTGTACGTGTGGGCATGTGTTCCTTGTGTTCATATGTGTGTGCACATGCCTATGCATGTGTGGAGGTGTAATGTGTGTGAATATACATGCATGTGTTTGTAGAGATCAGAAAGCAACCTCAACTCAGATACTCATACCTCGTTTCTTAACCACAGAGCCATCTCTCCAGTGCTTCTAGCTTGTTCCTTAAGGCCTCTCCACCCCGGGGTGTTTGTCCAGTAGGCGAGGCTGGCTGGGCAATGAGCCCCAGGGCTCCCTTTGCCTGCTTCTGCTTCCTCAGCACAAGGAATCTCAGGCCTGTGCCACCACACCCAGCTTTTATCTGGGGAGCACCCAGGCTGCCTGTGCATCTAAGGCAAGGCCCCCCTTCAGCCAGAATTCTAAGGCATAAAAGAGCCCTTGCTTTAGCATCCCATTTAAAAGTACTGGGATTTGCTATGGTCTGATCAGGGAGTCCTGGTCAGGGGTGGGGTCCGTATGAGAGAGAGGGAGACAACAGACACTGGGACTCGGGGCAGACAGGTGACTGGGACACTCAGCACCCAGGGTGGGTCTCCAGCAAGGTAGGGCAATCAGAGGACAATGCAGCTACCACAATAGGCAGAGTCCAACAGCTCCCAGACCCTGCAGTGAGAACTCTCATCCGCCAAGCCTACCCTGAACCTGTTTCCCAAACGTGTTCAGCCTCTGCAAGAAGGTCCCAACTGCCAGCAGATTATAAAGGAAAGGCACCCTGCGGACACGCCCAGGGCCCAGACAGTATGGAATGACAAGTGAAAAGGCCCTTACTTGTTTCAGGAGGTTCTTCCCTCTGGTCTTGTAACTCAGGAGGAGATTGTAGCCTGGCTTTTTTGGCTTCACACCTACAGTGAAGACACGTTCAATCAGGAGTCGGCTACGAAAAAGGAAGGAACCTGAATGGCGTTCGTTTTCCCTGCTGAGGGCTGAACCCAGAGTCTTGCACTCGAGCTACACCCTTAGTCTCTTTTTACTTCTTTCTTTCTAGTTTTAGTGATGGTTTTTGGGTTTTGTTTTGTTTGTTTTGTTTTGAGACAGGCTTTCATATAGTTGGTCCCAAAATTCCATCCTGACTTTCCTGTCTCGGCCTCCCAAGAGCTAGGGTTACAAGCATTAGCCGTCATATTACCCACCACTCTCTCCTCTCCCCGCTCCCCCCTTCTCTCTCCTCTCCCTCCCCTGTCCCCCTCTTCTGTCCTCCCCCTCTCCCATGTCCTCCCCTCTCCTATCTCCCCTCTCCTCTGTCCCTCCTGTCCTCTCCTGTCCCCCTTGTCCTCCCCTGTCCGCCCCTCTCCCCTTCCTCTCTATTCTCTTCTTTCTTTCTTTCTTTCTTTCTTTCTTCTTCTTCTTCTTCTTCTTCTTCTTCTTCTTCTTCTTCTTCTTCTTCTTCTTCTTCTCTTCTTCTTCTTCTTCTTCTCTCTTCTTCTTCTCTCTCTTCTTCTTCTCTCTCTTCTCTTCTCTCTCTCTCTCTCTCGCTCTCTCAGCTCCCCTCTCTCTTCTCTCCTCTCTCTCTCTCTCTCTCTCTCTCTCTCCAGATTCTTACTGTGTACTTCTGGCTGGCCTGGAACTCATTACACAGACCAGGCTTCCCGTAAATTCACAGAGATTAGCTGGCTTCTTTTTAATTTATCCTCCGAGAATCCCTGGCAAAGGATTGTGTGTGTGTGTGTGTGTGTGTGTGTGTGTGTGTGTGTGTGTGTGTTATGCGTATGGCATGTGTGTGTATGGCATGTGTGTGTATGGCATGTGTGTGCATGTGTGTGTGCTCATGTATGTATGCCTGCCTTTGTGTGTATGTGGCATGTATGTGCATGCATGTTTGTGTGCTGAGATTAAAGGTGTGCCACCACACCTGGACTCTTTTTTTTTTTCTTTTGAGACAGCACCTCACTAAATTGCCTAGCCAGACTTCAAACTGCAATCCTCCTGTGCCAGCCTCCTGAGAAGCTAGGATAACATGTTGTGCCACAAGGCTTGGCTGGGAATTTGCTGACATTCTGGAGCACGTTTTAAGGCAGGAGTTCCAAACCCTCACTTGCAATGTCCCCAAGTATGGCGGCGGTGGCAGCTCCCGACCACAGTCATGATCCTTCTCAGAGCTGCTGCCAGGCAAATGTGTCTGCTGGGCCTTCCGCCCCTGTCACATCTGATCCTGCTTTCTTCGATGTTAGGATTCATAAAATGAAGTGACAATGTAGGTGTCAGCAAGGAGAAAGCAGAAGTGCAGAGGGATTTATTAAATGACCTCTGACCCTGGAAGGCACAAAATACAACAGAAGGCAGCAACGGTCAAAATGAAAACCACAGTGGACAGGAACGCAGCTTACCTGGGAACTCACGTAGCATTTTATAATCTAGAGGTGTTGGAAAAAGGGCTTCAGAACCCCAAATCTGGTGTGCCTAGAGAAGAAAGAATTAGGAATTAACACCAAGCAAGCCAGAT